>NW_018218608.1:50793-52936 GCF_001263595.1 Phalaenopsis equestris
CACAATATAATTTGAACTAATTCACTTTATCCATTCACTATAATTTCTTGACAAGGAAAATGATGCTTTCTTATATATTGAATATCACATTAAAAACTTCATTAGTATGTTTAGTTATTTAATAGTTATTAAATTGCATATTTATTTCAATTGCCTATTAGTGACATATAAGCAAATCAAATTGCGTTGTTGTGATTAAAGTATTGCTTTTCTAAAGTCTTAGTTCGTAGTTCTAATATTACTCCCTGTTGGATCGATATCTAGGACTTAGGACTCCATTAGAGTCCTATATTACTTGAGCAATACGTCTACTTGCATTGATAAGTGTGACTTTACAATTATTGAATTTTTTATACACACAACTTTATCAAATCTATAACTCTTATTAAGTTTTGGTACAGTTGTTGAGGAATTAAATATTTTAGCAACAGTATTAATTACTTATATTTTTAAGCATATATAAAGTCACGGTCAGGTACCTAAGCAATGATCAAAAATTCAATCACAATACTATGAGAAACTTTGGAATAATGATAATCAAACCTTAAATTTCAAGCAAGGTCTTGGATTCGGCATCATAGGGCCTGTTGATGATACGAAATTTTACTTAGTTGTTACTAATGGACATGAAAAAGATTGTTTGGAAATTTTGAACAATTATGAAGGGTCTACAATTGAGGTTGCCCCACCTGAATTTGAAGAAGAGATTAAATCAACAGTAGATGAGTTACATAACAGTAGATGAGTTACAAGAAATTAACCTTGGTACCGAAAAGGAACCGAGGCCAATTTTTATTAGCTCTTTACTTGGTGAAAAGGAATGTATAAATATGATTAAGCTATTGACAAAGTTCAAAGATGGTTTTGCTTGGAGTTATGAGGAAATGCTTGGATTGACTCTAGAAGTTGCAATACACAAACTGGGCCTAGATCCTACCACTATTCCAGTTAAGCAAGCTTCAAGAAGAATGCATCTTGATATTGAACAACAAGTTATACATGAAGTCAAGAAGTTAATAGATGCTAAATTCATACAGGAAGAACAATACCCTACGTGGTTGGCTAGTATAGTACCCGTTAAGAAGAAAAATGGGCAAATTCGTATCTGTGTGGACTTTAGAGATTTGAATAAAGCATGCCCAAAATATGAGTTTCCTCTTCCAAACCCAGAATTGATGGTGGATATTGCATCGTCTCATGAAATTTTCTCTTTCTTGGATGGATCATCTTGGTATAATAAAATAAAAATAGCTCTAGAAGATAAAAGATTTACAGCTTTCCGAACGCCAATTGGAGTTTATTGTTATACAGTAATGCCTTTCAGATTGAAGAATGTCGGTGCAACATATCAAAGAGCAATGATGAGGATTTTTTATGACCTCATTCATAATCAGGTGGAATGTTATGTGGATGATTTGGTCATCAAAAGCAAGCAGAAAGAAGATCATTTGTACGATTTGAGAATTGTCTTTGAACGGCTACGACAATTTAACCATAAAACGAAACCCCTAAAGTGCGCATTTGGTGTGACTTTTGGGAAATTTTTAGGATTTGTTGTTCGTCACCGTGAGATTGAGATTGACCCGGGTAAGATTAAAGCCATCTTGAAAATGCCACCCCCAAAACATTTAAAACAATTACGATCTTTTCAAGGGAGGCTGGCGTATTTAAGACGCTTTATCTGTAACTTGTCAGGTAGGTATCAACCTTTCTTCGTGTTGACTAAAAAGGATGCAAAGTTTACATGGGATGATAAATGCCAACGCGCTTTCAAGGCTTTCAAGAGCATTAAGAAATATTTAACAACACCTCCTGTCTTTGCAACACCCATTTCAGGCAGACCTTTAATACTTTATACCACAGTTTTGGATGACTCCCTTAGAGCTCTCTTAGCCCAAGTCAACAATGAAAGAAAAGATAATGCTCTTTATTACTTAAGTCGTCATTTAATTCTAGCAGAAATGAGATATCCTCCGATCAAGAAACATTGTTTGGCTTTAATCTTCGCAGTTTAGAAACTCCGTCATTACATGCTTTCTCACAAAGTCAACCTTATCTTGAAGATTAAACCATTACAATATTTAATGACCCGACCAATGCTTTCTGGTAGGTTAGCAAGATGGACCATGGTGGTTAGCAAGAT
>NW_018218608.1:53045-55168 GCF_001263595.1 Phalaenopsis equestris
CCATTACTGGCTAGTTCCCCTCTCAATGATGATTTGCCAGATGAACAGATAATGGATGTGGAAAATTCCAAAACTCGATATTGGGAACTATATTTTGATGGGGCTTTTTAAGCACAAAGAGATAAGGAATTGCAAACAATAATACCTAGTAGAGCAGGGATTGGATTGATCTTCATTACACTGGAAAAAGGGATGTTAAGGTTTTCTTATCATTTGACAAAGCCGTGTACAAATAACAAGGCAGAGTATGAAGCGTTGATAAGAGGGTTACAATTAGCAATATCAATGGGTATAACTAACATTAATATTTATGGAGATTCACAGTTGATCATTCAACAGGTTGTTGGGCAATACAAAATTTTAAAGCCTAAATTGGAACAATATCGTCATTATGACGTGACAATATGCAGAATCCCAAGGGGAAAAAATACTTACGCCGATGCTTTGGCTAAACTTGCCAAGGAATTTGCATGTCCACAAGAAGATTCCATTAAGATCACTGTTCAAGGACTTCAGGTTTGTCCCAGATTGATGTAGATACTTTGTACAAATTGGGTAAAAAGGAAACAGTAATGACAACTACCAAAACTATAGAAGTTTGGCGCCAACCTTTCACAGAATATTTACAAACAGGAAAGCTGCCAGATGATAAGTCAGTATCATATCAAATAAAAAAGAGAGCCCTATCATATGCTTTAATAGATAATGTTCTTTACCGAAGATATTTCGACCAAATGTGATTGAGATGCTTGAAAGCTTAAGAAGCTCAAGAAATTGTTAAAGAGGTACACTCAGGAATTTGTGGCGCTCATCAATCAGGTCCAAAGATGAAAATGAAAATTAGAAGACTAGGATATTACTGGCCCGTGATGATGACCGATTGTATGAAAATTGCCAAAAGTTGTCAGCAATACCAAGTACATGGAGTGGTCTTACATCACCCCCCAAATGTGTTACACCCGACAGTTGCATCATGGCCATTTCAATGTTGGGGCACAGATGTGGTGGGTCCCATAGACCCTCCATGTTCAAAGGGACATCGATTCATTATAACCACTACCGATTACTTCTCAAACTGGGCAGAAGCAATACCGTTGAGAGAAGTAAAAGCACAACATGTCTTACAGTTCTTCAAGAACCAAATTGTCTATCATTTCGAAATACCGCGCAGAATTATCTCAGACAACGGGTCTGCATTCAAAAGCACGAAGATTAATAATTTTGTCAGAAGACATGAAATAGATTGACGTTATTCTACAATTTATTAACCGAGAGCTAATGTATTGACCGAGGATTTTAATAAGACTCTCATCCAAATTCTAAAAAAGAACTTCGACGGAAACAAAAGGAATTGGCATGAGCAGTTATTAGAAGCCTTACGGGCCTATAGAACTCTGTTCAGAACTACAACTTAGTCTACACCTTATGCTCTTGTGTATGGGTCTGAGGCTATGTTACCATTAGAAGTTCAACTTCCTTCTCTCAGAGTTGTCGTTGCCAACAAAATCACCACTGAAGAAAATGCCAAATTTTGACTGGAAGAATTAGAAAGTTTGGAAGGAAAACGATTGGTAGCGCAACAAAATTTGGAATTGTATCAAGCCAAGATGATTCAAGCACATGACAAATTGGTCCGCCCCAGAACTTTTAAAGTTGGTGATTTGGTTCTTTTCCTTAGAAGACCTATTCTTGCACATTGCAAGATAGGAGGTAAATTTGAACCAACCTGGGAAGGACCATTCGTGGTTGAAAGGGTTTACTCTGGAGGAGCCTACCAATTAATAAATTGTCAAGGAGAATGACCTATGCTTCATATTAATGGATGATATCTGAAGGAATACTATGCGTCATGATGTTTTGAAAGAGAAAGATTTAGAAATAAAGTCTTGTTCTTAGAAGCACTGATGTTCTAATTGCAACTGGGTCCGAACTTAAATTTATAATAAAAAATATTTGAGTAATTAAAAAAAAACTAATTTTTCAAATAATAAAAAATATTTGAATAATTAAAAAAAAACTAATTTTTCAATATATTCTATATATATAACGTGATATATTTTTTTATTGTTTTGTTTCTTTCTCCTTTCTTCTTTCATGTTAGTTCGATCTTTTAATATATATAT
>NW_018218608.1:56060-61189 GCF_001263595.1 Phalaenopsis equestris
AAAAGGACATGGATGGGGTAAGGAATTTATTCCAGATGGTATGACCCCAGTGTGCCAGTTGGGGGGGCTGAGAGGGGATTGGGTTCTTTCTTATAACAATTTTGTCTTTAACCCCAGGTTTAACAAATAGCTTCTGAATATTGGATAGTTGAGAAGGGCTGCAGAAAGGAAGGATTGGAGAAGGGTTCCACTTGCCATGAGCCCAGATGTCTTTCACAAAAATTGCGGCAACTGGAGCAATCTGATCATGTAGAAGGCAGCCATCCAAGGTCCAGTTATCCCACCAGATGTTAACCAAGCCCTCAACAATTTCCCAGATAAACAATTGTTCAGCATCCTGCCTAGATTTTAACATCCTTTTCCAAATAGGGGAATCTCCTAAACCACAGAGAGTTGGGTAGGATGTTGATACCTACAATATTTGCCCCAAAGGAATTCAGCCCATAGAGAGGACTGAGATATGAATCTAAGCCAGAGTTTGCAGAAATTAGTGTGCATAATTTGAGAGAAAGACTTGAAGCTTAACCCACCCTCCTCAACAGGTTTACACACCTTAGCCCAAGAGGTCCAATGTTTTTGCTTCATATGGCCAGCCCATAGGAATCTATTAAAGATCCTTTCTAACAATCTCTGAGAAGACTTTTTTAGAATGTTCATTTGCAGTAAATAGGATGGTAAAGCAGATAGAACACTTTTGAGGAGTGTGATCCTACCCCCATTTGATAAAAAGGAATTCTCCCATGCTTGCAATTTACTTTGGACCTTGTCAATTATATGATCAAAATGAATGTTCTTAGTTCTGCCTTTGATAAGAACAGCCCCCAGGTATTTCATTGGAAGGCAACTTAAGCTTCTTATTAAGGGACGATATCTGAAGAAATACTATGCGTCATGATATTTCGAAAGAGCAAACTTTAGAAATAAAGTCTTGTTCTTAGAAGCACCGATGCTCTAATTGCAATTGGGTCCGAACATAAATTTGTAATAAAAAATATTTGAATAATAATAAAAAAAACTAATTTTGCAATATTTTATATATATATATAACTTGATATATGACTTTTTTTATTATTATTTTGTTTCTTTATCCTTTCTTCTTTCATGTGAGTTCGATCTTTTAAATTATATATATATATATATATATATATATAAACTTATATGCGTATACATGTATGTATATAAATATATACATAATTATAAATTAAGATATGTACATAAGAAATACATTTTATAATATACATGTATATAAAAATATATATATTTATATAAATCATTAAAATATAAAAATTTTTCATATTGTTCTTGCTTAAAAGCCCGGTCTGACATACTGATTGTTTTCCTCTTTTAATGCAGGAGAATGTCAGGAGGAAGACCGATCTTCACATTCAAGCATGACATTGGTTTTGCCCTTGATAAGAAAAAATTTTAAGGAGCAATGATTGAATTTGATTTTAACTTCGATCAAATTGAACTAGATTATGAAAGTTCAGCTTTAACTGTGGTGAACAAAGATGAATTTTGTAAGCAGAGGCCTGTGCTAAAATTCAAAAATAAGAATCAATTCGTCACTGAGAAGAAAAGGAAATTAGAAAGAATTGACAAAGTTGAATCAAGCAATTCTATGATTAATCAAATGAAGTCAATGATAATGACCTCTAAGGGCGAGCTTGTTGGTGCTACTTCTATCGACGATCAGCCGAAAGGTAAGGCAACACTTACTCGTACGTAGAAGAGGAATCAAAATTGCCGTATCCATAAGATTTTGGAAAAATTGAAAGAATAAGGGGAAGACAAAGATATTGTTGCTTAGATGGTGATCAAATTAAAAGGGAAAGCCCCAGATCAGCCAGTTGAAATGCCACCTCAACCCATGAAAACTGAAAGACGGGTGATTTTCAAAGAAGAAGATATTGAAGAAAGAATCATGGAAGTTGAACCTTATATTCCTCAGTTTGTGAACAGGACACGTCCTTTGCAGATAATTCCAGAGCACGAATTGGAGAAATAAAAAAGGTGAGAAAAAAAATTTTTGAACACTTCCAAAGGCTTAAGGGCAAGTACGTTAATACACTTGAAGGGTTGGAACTGTACACCAACGTAATTCCAGAGCACGAATTGGAGAAATATAAAAAGGTGAGAAAAAAAAATTTTGAACACTTCCAAAGGCTTAAGGGCAAGTACGTTAATACACTTGAAGGGTTGGAACTGTACACCAACGTGTTCACCAGCAGTGAACAGGACGACATTGTAGAACGTGTTTTTTTGGAGCGAGAAATGGGGGAGCGAGAAATGATTAGAAGAAGGACATATTCTGAGCCGAGAAAATGGAAACAGGGTGAAAAAAGAGTTACGATCCAATACGGCTGCTGTTACAATTTTGCCCAAGATAAAGAAGGAAATCTTCTTGGAATAATTTGTCACAATGAGGTTGACCCGTTACCGCCATTCATCAAAACGATAATCAAACGATTGGTGACCTGGCATATACTTCCAGCAGATTGTATTCCAAACATCTAAATAGTTAATATCTATGAAACTCGTGACTGCGTTCCTCCACACATCGATCATCATAATTTTGCAAGGCCATTTTGCACGGTATCATTTATAAATAAGTGCAACATCATGTTTGAAACCAAAATTCAGATTATTGGTGACGGAGAATTTTAAGGTTCCGTAAAAATTCCTTTGCCTGTGGGCTCTGTGTTGATATTAAAGGGAAACGGCGCTGATGTGGCCAAACACTGCATCCGTGGAGTGTCGTATCCAAGGGTTTCAATAATCCTCAGAAGGATGAATGAGGATAAGGTACCATTCCGATTCAGACCCGATCCTGAGATCGAGAACTTGCGGCCTTTTGAGTTGTAAGTTGTTTAAAGACAACACACCTCAATATATATCTAGGAGAAATCGTTTCTATTTTTCTTATGGTATGTTAAAAGGTGAGGCTAGTCCTTATACAGACTATTATTTCAACACAACTGCCGACGACAAAATACAGTTAGATGATACAAAAGACTGGATTCAAGTACGTGTCTTCAGTTTTGATGAATAAGAAAGTATTTGGATATATGAACTATGCAATAATGATTCTAGAGGATGTTTTCATTACATGAAATCAAATAGCATTGTATTCGACATCAGATTATATTCATGATATAGCAGTTTAAAGACAATATATTGGAACTTCTTTTTAGAGTTATTAATGCTGATTTGGGCAATTGATTGAGAAGATAAATAAATTTGATTTGCCCTAATTCTGAGAAAGGCTAGCGAGCAAGAATGATATAAATATATTAATAAATTTATAAATAAATAATATTAAAGATATATATGTATATATATATATATATATATATGTATGTGTATATATATATATATATATATATATAATAATCATCATGAAAATTTAAAAGAAAATTTTTCTTGAGTATCCCGTTTCGCCATAAATTGATCGTTTTTTATTCCCCTGGGTTTGATTTCTTCTCTCACAATTTTGCAAAACTTCACATGTTTCGACATTCTTCCGACACTCTCATTTTGGGGTCAGTACCTAAATTCTAATTCCCTCCCTTCGAGGTCGGTAATTAAATTCTGATTCTCTTTCGAGGTTGATACCCAAATTTCAACTTTCATTTCAGGGTCAGTACCTAAATTCTGATTCCCTCCCTTCGACGTCGGTACCTAAATTTCAATTCTCTTTTCGAGGTTGATACTTAAATTTCAACTCTTATTTTGGGGTCAGTACCTAAATTCTGATTCCCTCACTTCAAGGTCGGTACCTAAATCTCGATTCTCTTTTCAAGGTTGATACCCAAATTTCAACTCTCATTTTGGGGTTAGTACCTAAATTTTTATTCCCTCCCTTCGAGGTACCTAAATTTCGATTCTCTTTACGAGGTTGATACCTAAATTTTAACTCTCATTTTGGGGTCAGTACCTAAATTCTGATTCCCTCCCTTCGAGGTCGGTACCTAAATTTTGATTCTCTTTTTGAGGTTGATACCTAAATTTTAACTCTCATTTTGGGGTCAATACCTAAATTCTGATTCTCTTTTCAAGGTTGATACCCAAAATTCAACGCTCATTTTGAGGTCAGTACCTAAATTCTGATTCCCTCCCTTTGAGGTCGGTACCTAAATTTTGATTCTTTTTTGAGGTTGATACCGAGGTTGATACCCAAATTTCAACACCCAAATTTCAACTCTCATTTCGGGGTCAGTACCTAAATTCAAATTCACTCTCTTCGAGGTCGGTACCTAAATTTTTAATCTTTTTTTGAGGTTGATACACAAATTTCAACACTCATTTTGGGGTCAGTACCTAAATTATGATTCCCTCCTTTCGAGGTTGGTACCTAAATTCTGATTCTCTTTTTGAGGTTGATAACTAAATTTCAACTCTCATTTCGGGGTCAGTACCTAAATTCTGTTTCCCTCCCTTTGAGGTCCGTACCTAAATTCTGATTCTCTTTTCGAGGTTGATACCCAAATTTCAACTCTCATTTTGGGGTCAGTACCTAAATTCTAATTCCCCTAGATCAGCTCTTGAGTTGGATATGAGTCCCCGTGCTTTCCTCCTTAATCTGATCTCTTTTCGAGGTTGTAACAACCATGGACAAAAATTATTACGAAAGGATGTGTTTCTTGGGAAAATACATCGAATCAAGACACATTTTGAAGAGATCCTAAGGCACTTCTTGGAAAATTATAAAAGAAAGAACAAAGGACTTAGAAAAGAGTCCTGAAAATATTAGCAAGTTTTGAAAGTTCTTCCTTGGGGAGTTAGTTTGGGGAGATTTTCAGGAACCACTTTTTATTAACTTTATCCTTTTTGTTTTTTTTTTTTTGAGTGATTGTAAAAGAAAAGAAATTCAAAGAAACTTTAAGAGTTTGGTGGAGGACTTGAGATAAGTTTTTATATTTTTGTTTTAGACCACTTTTGTTTTTAATCGAGACTTATTGTTGGTTTGACAATGATTTAAACTAAAGTGTGGTTTTGTTTTCTCAATGGAGTCTGAGTATTTTTCTTTATCTTTCTTCTTAAAATGATAAGTAATTAAGTTTTTGATGGAAGTTGTGGAAAGTATGGAACTTTAATGATGGAAGAAGTTGTCATGATTTAAATCCATG
>NW_018218609.1:0-5122 GCF_001263595.1 Phalaenopsis equestris
CAAAAAACACAATAGTATGGACAATCCAACCAACAGTCATGCCAGGGAGGACCGTACCGAGTAGAAGGTAGAATGGGTTTGACTCTTTCAAAATGAAGGAAAAGAGTGTATTCTTTCAAAGATGCTCTTTCAGAATGAAGGAAAATAGTGTATTCTTTCAAAGATGAGGTTGTGCCAAAGATGTTAAAAAATTTAATGAAAAAGCCGAGTTTAGATTGTCAGAACTAATGAAGCCCAAAGAGGTTGATAAGAAATAATATCCCAATTTTTGTCCCCACGACAGTATGTTGGGACATACAATAGAGGGCTGCTTTATTTTCAAGGATTGGCTTGAGAGGAATTACAAAGGAAATATAACAATGCCGAAGGAATATTTGAAAGCCTGAAAAAGGTTCTGTAAATATGATTTTGGCCGAGCCAATCGTCCCAATAGATCCATATGCAGAAAAAGACGGATGGAGCATAGTTTGGAGCAAGTCATCCAAGAAGGTGCTGGGTCAGATTCAGACCGCTTCAGTTCAGGCAACCATTCAGAGTGTACAACCTGCTCAGCCCAAGTTGGAGATTTCGCCAGAGAAGTCACCGCTACCGGAAGAGAAAGAAAGGAGCGACGTCATGAAGAACGATAGCGTGGGGGGTAGGATTGGGGCTGTCTCTGTTAGATTGGTTATCTCAGATTCGAGGAATAAAATCCTCGAACCCCTGACAATGTATGATTATCTTTTTGCCCCACCATGGTATTATGAATATAGTGATTATGATTTTGGATACATTTTTATTGTTTCTAATGATAACATAACTGACTTTGTTCGATCTAAATCTGAACTCATTGTTCGATCTAAATCTGATCTCAATTCCCAAAATGATCATCAAATCATACTTGAGTCTGATAAAACCATTAATGAGAATGAAGAAGAAATTGACAATATCAGTTACGATAGCACTAGGAGTGAGGAGCCAGTCCTCGAGTGCCATGGTGTACCACTTGCCATCAACCTGGATCTCTCCGATGATGAAGAAGGAATACCAAAAATGTTACCTACAACATATCAACAAGAAATTATAGAAGTAAATCTAAGGAGCAGGAAAGTACTACCTTCAAGGTTAGCTTGAATAGACAAAGGAAAACAAATAGTCACTCATGAAGATCTAACTCCACCTCCGCTAGTGGAAGAGCCGCACAGCCAAGTAAAAATTGAAGGATTATACAAAGTTGATTATAACGTGGTAGCTCATCTAAGGAGGTTTCCGATCAAACTAAGCCTTTATGACGCTCTGATCCTGTCAAAGGAGATGAGAGAATCTCTGGTTACAGCCTTGCACGACCCAGAGATTTGTTTGGCTGAATTGGTCAGCACATCCTCGGATGAATTTTGTTCGTTAAAAGAATAGACTGGGATAACATTCACAGATGAAGACTTGTTGCTCGCGACCCAATCGTCCCAATAGATCCATATGTAGAAAAAGAAAAGAAGATGGATGGATCACAGTTTGGAGCAAGTCATCCAAGAAGGTACTAGATCAGATTCAGACCGCTTCAGTTCAGGCAACCATTCAGAGTGTACAGCCTGCTCAGCCCAAGTTGGAGATTTCGCCAGAGAAGTCACCGTCAGGAAGAATGATGGCGTGGGGGGTAGAATTGGGGCTATCTCTGTTAGATTGGTTATCTCAGATTTGAGGAATAAAATCCTCGAACCCTTGACAATGTATGATTATCTTTTTGCCCCACCGCGGTATTATAAATATAATGATTATGATTTTGGCTACATTTTTATTGTTTCTAATGATAACATAACTGACTTTGTTCGATCTAAATCTGATCTCAATTCCCAAAATGATCATCAAATTATACTTGAGTCTGATAAAACCATTAATGAGAATGAAGAAGAAATTGACAATATCAGTTACGATAGCACTAGGAGTGAGGAGCCAGTCCTCGAGTGCCATGGTGTACCACTTGCCATCAACCTGGATCTCTCCGATGATGAAGAAGGAATACACAAAATGTTACCTACAACATATCAAGAAGAAATTATAGAAGTAAATCTAAGGAGCAAGAAAATGCTACCTTCAAGGTTAGCTTGAATAGACAAAGGAATACAAATAGTCACTCAAGAAGATCTAACTCTACCTCCGCCAGTGGAAGAGCCGCATAGCCAAGTAAAAATTGGAGGATTATACAAAGTTGATTATAACGTGGTAGCTCATCTAAGGAGGTTTCCGATCAAACTAAGCCTTTATGACGCTCTGATCCTGTCAAAGGAGATGAGAGAATCTCTGGTTACAGCCTTGCTCAACCCAGAGATTTGCTTGGCTCAATTGGTCAGCACATCCTGGGATGAATTTTGTTCGTTAAAAGAACAGACTGGGATAACATTCACAGATGAATACTTGTTGCTCGGTACCACCGACCATAATCGACCACTCTACATCTCCGTTAATATCAACAAATTTGTATTGTCTAGAGTCCTAGTAGACTCGGGAGCATCACTAAACTGAATGAGTCTATGGACATTGACATATTTGGACATCAAGGCTCAAAAGCTTACAACTAATAAAATGATGTTAGGAGGATTCAATCAAAAGTGAGAAAGAGCCCTCGGATCGATTACACTACTAATGAAAGCGGGAGAATTAGTACCAACCGCAAAACTCCACATCATTGATGCAGAGACCTCTTTCAATGATTTGCTTAGATGACCATGAATTCACGAGCATAATATAGTTTCATTGTCTCTACACCAATGCATCAAATATTTTAAAGAAGGTTAAGAACATTGTACCTAGGGAGCTAGTTCTCAGTGCATGAAGTGGGCATCCATGAGGATGCCGCCTACTACGCACCTCCAAAGAGAATAGTCTTTTCTCATGAAGTTGTGATGAATAGAATGCAAGGCTCAGAAGGATCATAAAGAAGAGGCCATTCAACTCTATTTTAACAATCTACTATTGTCTCCCCACAATGAGGTGGTAGATGTTTTTTTAGCCCATATACCGGAGATCGAAGCCGGGGACGTGTTATTGAACAGACGAGGCCGACCATCAACATCGACATGAAAGAAAGTTCTGATGAAGGAAGTTCCGAGGAAGAAATGGTGGTGATAAAACAAAAGAAACCCCAATACGAGATCTCCTTAGAAGACATAGAAAGAGATGAATATGAGTTGATGTATGATCGGATCAACCACTATGTGAATGTGATGACCCTTACTCTAATCTATCATCAAAAGGTTGAGAGTCTAGAGGTTAAGGAAGTCTGTAGTGACAGTTCGAAGCCGATCAAGTTTTACCATGCTCCCCCTTCAACTAGTTCTGAAAATTATGTAAATTTAGATGATGATTCTAATGAATTAATGGAAATAGATTTTGGTTGCTTTTCTCCTTGTGTACATAAATTAATTCAACAGTGATATGTGCCAAAACAAATGCCAAAAGATAAGCTAACAACTCTTTGAAAAATTGTGGAAAGTTAAAAGTCGAACTCTTAATTTAAATTCAAAAAAGGGTCTCAAATTTGGTACTATAGGACCAGTTGATGATTCAAAATTTAGTATGTTTTTTACTAATGAATTAGAAGAGGACTGCCTCGACGTAGAGTATGACTCTCAAGAACATTTAATAGATGATGCTCCGCCAAAATTTGAAGGAGATATTAAATCAACGGTTGACGAGTTAAAGGAAATCAACCTCGGAACTGAGGAGCAGCCCCAACCAACCTTTATAAGTTCCTTACTCGGCGAGTGAGAATCCATAGAGCTAATAAAATTATTATCAAAATTTAGAGGTTACTTCACCTGGAGCTACCATGAAATGCCAAGGCTATCAACAGAAGTTGCAGTATATAAGCTAGGGGTGGATAAAGATATAACCCTAGTAAAACAAGCTCCCACAAGAATGTGCCTCAAAATATAGCAAAAAGTCATTGCCGAGGTAAATAAATTAATAGATGCTAAATTTGTAAGAGAAGAGCAATGCCCCGCATGGCTAGCCAATATCGTACAATTTAAGAAGAAAAATGGATAAATTCATGTATGTGTCGATTTCAAAGATCTAAATAAGGCGTGTCCAAAAGATGAATCTCCACTGCCGACACCAAAATTAATGGTGGACATTGCTTCGACACATGGGATTTTCTCTTCATGGATGGATCTTCAAGTTACATCCAGATAAAGATGGCTCCAGAAGATGCAACACTTACAACATTCAGAACACTAATTGAGATCTTTTGCTACACAATGATGTCATTTGAATTAAAGAATGTTGGAGCAACATATCAGGGAGCAATGACAAAAAATTTTTACGACCTCATTCACAACCAAGTGGAGTGCTATGTGGATGATCTGGTTATCAAAAGTAAATAGAGGATAGGCCATTTGTACAATTTGAGGATCGTGTTCAAATGATTACGACAATATAATCTTAAGATGAATCCCTTAAATGTGCCTTCGGCGTTACCTTTGGAAAATTTCTAAGATTCATTGTTCATCATCAGGGGATCGAGATCGACCCAAATAAGATTAAAGCTATCCTAGAAATGCCTTCTCCCAAAATTTTGAAACAACTACATTTGTTTCAAGAAAAGTTGACATATCTGAGACGCTTTATTTCTAATCTCTCAGGTAAGTGTCAGCCCTTCTCAGATTTAATTAAAAAATATGCCAAATTTATTTGGGAAGAGAAATACCAGTGGGCTTTCTAAGATGTTAAATGATACTTAATGATACGTCCTATTTTGCCAGCCCCTTTCACAAAAAAATCGTTGATACTTTAAACCACATCTTTAGACGACTCTCTCAGGGCCCTATTAGCCCAAGTCAATGATGAGAGCAAGGAAAATGCACTATGCTACTTAAGTCATCGTCTAATACCGACAGAGATAAAGTACACGCCTATTGAGAAGATTTGTCTAGCTTTGATTTTCGCCGCCCAAAAGCTCAGACGCTACATGCTTTCTCATAAAATTACCCTTATTTCAATAGTTAATCCGTTGCAATATTTAATGGCCTGACCAACACTTTCCAGACGTCTAGCAAGATGGTCAGTGGTTTTACTGCAATTCAATATAAATTTTGTTCCCCTCCACGCTGTCAAGGGACATATTTTAGCAGATTTTCTCGCTGCA
>NW_018218610.1:0-4317 GCF_001263595.1 Phalaenopsis equestris
ACGGGCAAACCCCACAAAAAAAATAGTGCCGACAGTTATTAAACTTCATTTATTATTAAATGGTTCTTTTATTTACTGTTTGATCTTCTATTTATAATTTCTTCTTTGTTTACTCTTTCGACTTTATTTCTGTACAAATACTTTATAGATTGTACTTTACAGTTTTGTCTTCTATTTACTTCTTAGATTTTTATTTTCAGTATCAATAGTTTGTAGATTATTATTTACAGTTTGATTGTACTTTTATTTAGCATTATGTAGACTAATTATTTCTTTTTTTTAGTGATGTCTTTTTGAGCAAGCGATGATTTCCTCTACACAGGGAAATTTTCATGTTCATGATTGGAAGAAGGCCCTTGTTGGATGACAAGGTAGTAGTACTGCAGAAACGAAATATGCTAACATCCTAATTAGCTAAATCACGAGTAAATGAAACTTTATGGTTAACATAATAAGAAAAAAACCATGATTTCTCAGAAAAACCATATATGAAAATAAATTATTTGAAATACCATGAATTAGAGAAGAGCCAAAAAAAAGTTTAGCTACACATGAAAGAGTGCAAGAAAAAAAATTCATTGAAATCATCATTTTAAGTAAAACTAAAAAGCATAAACTTCAAAAATACTTTTATCCCTCCTTCACAGTAGCTACCTCCTCTCTCATACATCAAACCTCTCAAAATAAGTGAGAAAATGCAAAGGAAATTATATAAAACACCCTTAGCACCTCAACCCTAAAGGAGGAGGAGATTTCTAAGGAAAAACTCTCTAAAACCCTCTCTTTTCTGCTCTTCATCCATCTTCAGGTTTCTCTTCTCTCAAAAGATATCATACAGAATGCTCTTATAGTTTAACCAATGAATTTCGTAAGAAAATTTCTTGCAAAAAATAAATTCCATCTCCATTTGCGGGTCACAAGGAAATGTGATCGTACTAGTCTTTGAAATTGGGTGATGTGGTCGCGCCCAATCCTAACATGTTCATTCTCTCTCTCCCTCTCTCTGCAAATTTGAGGTGGTCATGATAGATTGTGGCATGTTCACATCGCTGGTGACGATATCTTGGCGTTGTTATGCCGCTTTAAGTTGCTTTTAAGTTGGTTTTTTTTGCTCCAAAATGCATGTATTTGACACATGTAACATGCAAAACATTTACAAACCTTTCACATGTGTAAATCTATGATAAATAATTAAAAAAGCAACAAGTAAAATGTAGGGTAAAAAAAATATGAGATTACAAAAAATTGACTCATGTCACCCTCGTGCTCGTTTTTGCTATAGAGCCAACTGACAACTTTTTTTCTTGTTTTTGCCAGAGTTCATCGTGTTTTATGTTCTGACACTCAAATTATAGGTAACCTCAATTTGACTATTCAACTTTTCTCTTTATTTTAGACAACTCCATTTAATAATTTTTTGAGTTTAAGTGATGTGGAGAAATTTGAAAATGTGATTTTGCTTCTCTAGAATTTTAATTATTTATTTCATTTTTACATACATACGACTCAATTTGCATACCTAACATACAATTTCTTATGTAATTATGTATCTCAAATTCAAAATTTATATTTATGTACATGACACTCTGGTGTTTTAAACTATCATATTTCACAATTAAGAAGTGGTAATATTGCTATTTTAGTTTGTTATTAAAAGTTTTGAGTGTTATTGACCAAAGAAAAATATGTTGAGATTTTCATACCTATTTTATACTATTTTTAATGATATTGCACTTTAACGAAATGTATTTTTGATGTTTTCTTGCAGGATCGATGAATTAGGGTCCTTGGAGCAAAAAAATGCAAAAAGGAGAAAATTTGGAGAGAAAAGGACCAAAATGTGGAAATTTGAACTAGGGAGGCTATAGGACAAAATTCTTCAGAAGTCCGCCAACGGTGCCCTCGAGGCCGCCGACGGCGAGCTCGATAGTTATGCCTTCTCAAGCTTTGGATAAGGCCAAATTTTGAGGGGATGCTTAAGCGACTCTTAGGAAAGCTCATCCACAACTTTAAAAGACTATTTTGACCGAAAATTAGAGAGCCTGGAGAAGGAGGGAAAGAATCTAAGGAGTGAAGGAAGTGCTAGAGAGAGTTCCTAGAGATTAGAAAGGTTCTAATATTAAGAGGAATTCTTCAAGAGATTGTAAGAGTGGAGGGAAAGTGAGAGATTTCTTCCTCATTGGTACTTCGAAGAGGAATTCTATGTGTTGTAAAAAAAGGAAGAGATTCAGAGGAACTTTGAGGAGTGTTATTGAGGAGAAACTGGAGATAAGTTATTTACTTGTTGTAGTTTATATGACTTTGATTTTTTATATGAATTCTGAGTTTTGTTGTGTTTTCCCCAGGAGATCTGAGTAGTTTTCTCTGTCTTTCTCCTTGTCTTGAGTTTGTGAAATAGTGATTTGAATTGGCGAAGCAATGAAAATGTTTAAGAAGTTGTGATGATCTTTTCACTTCGATCTTAATTTACATTCAATCTGGCCAATTGATTTGTTAAAATATGTTGAGTTTTACAACAAAAGTGAAGATTACATCCAAGATTCAGGGAGGTCAAAGCCCTTGGAAGTTGGGAACAAGAAAATAGGGAAATAATATTATCTAGCGTAGAATTGGAGATTTTAGTTTAAATAACTAAAATCCCCAATTCGGTCCTATCCTTTGGGTGCTGAAGTGTAGATGTTAGCCCTCAGGTGAGGGGAACATGGGAGCTCCGAAGTGAGAGCCGGTATCCTCCTAGCCTAGCTGCAGATTCAGTGAACAAGCGTAGGATTAGTCAATGTTTTTTATGCCTAGAATAAAGGGTAAAGAATAGGTATGCTCCTATTTGGCATAATATAAATTGAACTAATTCATTTTATTCATTCACTATAATTTCTTGATAACGAGAAGGATGCTTTCTTATAGATTGAATATCACAATTAAACCCTCCTTAATATCATTAGTTATTTAATAATTTTTAAAATTACCTATTTATTTCAATTGTCTATTAACGACAGATAAGCAAATTGAACTTCATTGTTGTGATTAAAGTATTGCTTTTCTAAAATCTTAGTTCATAGTTCTAAACCACTCCATGTGGGATCGATATCTAGGACTCCATTAGAGCCCTATATTACTTGAGCGATACATATACTTACAATGATTAGTGTGACTTTACAATTATTGAATATTTATTACATCCATATTTATCTTATATTTTAAGCATATATAAAGTCACGGTTAAGTTTTTGCTGGGGAGTGAATAAACAAAAATTACAATTAGAGTAACAGACAAATTATGATTATTAGAAAATTTTTACTTGAATTGCAACTTATTTTCTTATTTAGTTAGTTATATTACTGTGTATTGATTTCAAATTGTATGCGTAAATTTGGACCTGAAAATCTTATACCCTACGATTCGGAATTAGAACGCACTGTTAGAAAAAATTAGAAGATTGAGAAGAGAACCTACAAATTTTGATGCAATGGAAAACAACCTGAACAATCAAGAAATAGAGAATGAACACCAACTTAGACCCCTAAGAGATTATGCAAATCCTACAGCAAATGAAATTCACTTATCTATCCAAAATCCTGATGTAGCTGCTAATTTATTTGAGCTTAAACCTGCTGTTATCCAAATGGTACAAAAAATCAATTCGGAGTTACACCAAATGATGATTCGAACTTACACCTCGCTAGTTTTTTAAAACTGTATGCTACTTTTAAATATGACAGAGTCTCAAACGATGCTGTGAGACTTAGACTTTTTTTTTCACTGAGAGATAAGACTAAGATGTGGTTAAATTTATTAACACTGGGATCTATTAGAACTTGGGGAGAACTTTCACAGAAATTTCTATCCAAATATTTCCCTCCATCCAAAACTGCTAAACTTAGAATTAACATAACATCGTTATGTCAGATTGATGGAGAGTCAATATAGGAAGCTTGGGATAGATTAAAAGATCTTCTTAGAAAGTTCCCTCATCATTCGTTACCAGATTGGTTGATAATTCAAACTTTTTATAATGGATTAGTGGGATCTCTTAGATCGATTATAAATGCTGCGACTGGTGGTTCTTTAATGTTAAAACCTTTTGATGAGGCTTATTCATTAATATAAGAGATGACTACCAAGAATTTTTAATTGCCCTCTGAGCGAGTAAATCCTAAAAGAGTAGCTAGTATCCATGATTCTAATGCAATATCTATGTTAGCTTCGCAGATTTCTGCAATATCAAAGAAATTAGATCATTATAGGATGAATTATTCTCCAACACCTCCTATGATGGAAGAGAATTCATCTGGGCAATTTGTAGATGTTCAACCTTC
>NW_018218610.1:4389-5257 GCF_001263595.1 Phalaenopsis equestris
ATGGGTCAACAATTGCAAAATCAAGGAAATCAATTAAAAATTCAAGAAAATCAATTACAAAATCAAGGAACTGCTATTAAGAATATTGAAAACCAATTAGGGCATATCGCTACTGCACTTAGTAACCGAACATTGAGAACTTTTTCAAGTACTGTGGATCTAAATCCTAAAGATCAAGGAAAAGAACAGATAAAAGCGATACAATTATGAAGTGGAAAAGAATTGGAGACAAGGGCACAAAATGAAACGGAAACTAAAAAAGAGAAAGTGGATACCATAAAAGAGAAGGATCATGAGTACTCAAATTTAGAGTATCCATTTACACTAATGAAAATTACTGTGGAGAAACTTCCACCACCGTTTTCTCAAAGATTGAAGCGACATAAACAGAATAAACAATATTCCAAATTTTTAGAAATTCTTAAGAAATTAACATAAATATTCCCTTCGTAGAAGCTTTACAATAAATGCCCAATTATGAGAAATTTATGAAATATATTCTGAACAAGAAAAGGAAGTTCACAGATAATGAAACTGTTGCACTTAGCAAAGAGTGTAGTGCAATTATTTAGAAAAAGCTTCCTGAAAAATTAAAAATTCCTGGCAGTTTCACTATATCGTGAGCTATCGGTGAAAAATTTTATGGAAGAGCATTATGTGATCTGGGAGCCAGCTTTAATCTTATGCCTCTATCAATTTTCAAAAGATTTGGATTAGGAGAATTCTCACCTACTTATGTAACTCTACAGCTAGCGGATCGTTCAGTCACATATCCTAAGGTAGCTATAGAAGATGTGTTAGTAAAAGTAGATAAATTTATCTTTCCTATGGATTTCATTGTTTTAGATATGGAGGAAAATAAAGAAAT
>NW_018218610.1:5375-6406 GCF_001263595.1 Phalaenopsis equestris
GAAATACCCTGTTGTTGAAAGAGATAATGAATGTTTTCACATGGAAATTAATGAACACTTACTGAATGAACATTTCAAAGAACATTTTGAAGATAAAAAGAATTTTGAAAAAGAAGAGCATTTTGAAGAACAAATTGAAGAGAATGATGACATTTTGTAGAGAAGGTACAATTTGAAAAGAATGACAAAGTTATTCTGAGCTAATTAGAAAATGAAGAATTAGATTATGTTCAGGAAAGATTTGAGATGTTGGATATTACAGAAACCACCTGAACTTGAGTTGAAAATATTGCCTAACCACTTTAAGTATGTTATTTTTAGGAGATCATCTACATTACCTGTTATTATATATTCAAAATTAAATGATCTGCAAGAGCAAAGACTGTTAGATACATTGAAAAGATATAAGAAAGCTTTTGGTTGGACCTTAGCTGATATTAAAGGAATTAGTCCTTCAATCTGTATGCACATAATTATATTAGATGAACAATATAAACTAAGATTTGATTCACAAAGGAGATTAAATTTGATGATGAAAGAAGTAGTTAAGAAGAAAATTTTGAAATGATTAGAAACTGGCATTATATATCCTATTTCAGATAGTGCGTGGGTAAGTTCTATTCATTGTGTTCCTAAGAAAGAAGGAGTGAGTATTGAAATAAAATAAAATATTGAATTAATATCTATCAGACAAGTTACTAGGTGGCATATTTGCATTAATTATAGAAAATTAAACACTAACACCGGGAAAGATCACTTCCTTTTACCCTTTTTAGATCAAATAGTGGATAGACTTGTTGGGCACAAATATTTTTGTTTTTTAGATGAATGTACCAGTTACCATCATATTCCTATTGCTCCTGAGAATCAAGAAAAAACAACATTTCCTAATCATTCTAGAACTTTTGCTTTTCGAAGAATGCCTTTCGGATTATGTAATTCACCTGCAACATTCCATAGATGTATGATATCCATATTTAGTAAGTTAATTGATGATGGATTGGAAGTATTTATTGATGATTTCTCTATAT
>NW_018218610.1:6855-9489 GCF_001263595.1 Phalaenopsis equestris
TGTTCTTGGACAAAGGTATGAAAAGATTTTTAATTTATATACTATGCTAGTAGAACTCTTAATGATGCACAAATTAACTATACTGTTACTGAAAAAGAGTTACTAGCAATTGTGTATACTTTAGATAAATTCATATCTTATTTAATTATAGCTAAATGTATTGTGCAAACTGATCACTCTGCTATTAAATATTTGATACAAAAGAAGGATGCTAAACCAAGGTTTACTAGTTGGATACTTTTGATGCAAGAATTTGTTCTTGTGGTTATTGATAGAAAGGGAACTGATAATCAAATGGTTGATCATTTGTCAAGATTAGAAAATTAAGATTTATCCGACACTAACAGTGAAATTACAGACAGTTTCCCTGATGAAAACTTTATAATATTAATGAGTGGAAAATACCATGGTATGCTGATATTGTTAACTATATTATAAGTGATATTTTGCCACCTACGCTGACACTCCAACAATAAAGGAAGTTCATTCATGATGCAAAAGCATATTTTTGGGATGAGCCTTATTTATATAAACAATGTAAGGATCTTATTATGAGGAGATGTGTACCTTATGAAGAAACTAAGCTAATCATTTAAAAATGTCATGATTTTGAATTTGGAGGACATTTTGGGATTGATAAAACTGCTTATGAAATTTTACTGAATTTTATTGGGCTACTATCTTTAGATATGTTTATAGATACATAAAAACTTGTTATCGATGTAAACTAGTAGGCAATATATCTAGAAGAAATGAAATGTCTCTGAATTTCATGTTAGAAGTTGAGATCTTTGATGTTTGGGGATTAGATTTTATGAGACAATTTATTCCTTCATTTAAAAATTTATATATATATTAATTGCACTGGACTACGTTTCTAAGTGGATTGAAGCACGGGCTTTACCTCGTTGTGACCCAAAAAGTGTTACAAGATTTTTAATGAAAATATTTTCATTAGATACGGAATGCCAAGAATGATTATCACTGACGGAGGATCCCATTTTAGGAATAAATACATTCAGAGATTGGAAAAAAAAATTAATATTATTCATAGAATCTCTACTGCCTATCATCCCCAAACCAGCAGGTTAGCTGAAGTTTCTAATAGAGAAATTAAACAAATACTTGAAAAGACTGTAAACCCTAGTAGAATAGATTGGTCCACTAGACTGGTTACCGCATTATGGGCTTACAGGACTGCTTATAAAACTCCTATTGGAATGACTCCTTACAGACTAACTTTTGGAAAGACTTTTCACTTACCAGTGGAATTAGAGCATAAAGCATATTGGGCGATTAAAGAATTCAATTATAATTTGAAAGATGCTGGTAAGAAGAGATTGTTACGATTAAATGAATTGGAGGAATTAAGAAATGAGTATTACGATAACGACAGAATTTATATTTATAACGAAAAATTAAAGTTATGGCATGATCGAAAGATTAACCAAAAGAACTTTGAACTAGGACAAGAAGTTTTGCTTTACAACACTAGGCTGAAGTTATTTTCTGGAAAATTGAAGTCTCGTTGGTTAGGACCCTTTACTGTAACTCAAGTTTATACTTACGGGGCTGTTGAAATTGAAGATCAGAAGACGGGAAACATATTTAAAGTAAATGGACACAGATTAAAACCATATTATGAGGGTAAAAGATCAAATTTTAAAGAGGTTTTAGAGGTTTTAATGAACAGTCAACTTGAATAACACCTAAATAGGTCAGACTGACGACGTTAAACCAAGCGCTTTATGGGAGTCAACCAATGTTTATCTTTACTTTTATCGCAACTATAGTAGTCTTTATTTGAAATTATCATTAGTTTGTGGTAGTATTAAGCTCTACTACTCTTATTTACCCTCGAAACATCTTAAAAATTGGATCCATGAAGAAAAATTGGAACGCATTCAGACCAGAGTGAAACTGTGAAAATTTTTCCTTGGGTGCCAATGGTGCCTTCAACGCAACTGACGACAGGTTTTTCCCGAGAGTCTAGCAAAAATTGACACAGAGGCTCACCGATGGCGCCATCAACCCCACCTGACAGCGAGACCAACATATTAGCGGTTACTTGAGTTCAAATGGCGATTTTTGGTAATTTTTTGGCGGGAATTGTCTTTTTAAACTCAAAAATTCAATTTCTAGTGCATATTTTCCCACCAAAAATGAAGTAAAACTCTACTAATTTGATTCCTATGGCGTCCAATTCCCCTGATAATCCCAGAATCTGAGTTTTGAATTGGCGAAAGTTTATTAGAGCAGAAGTGCAGCGAATCTTCAACAAGTTGCTGACGAAGAAAAGATTAATCAAAGAACAAAGATTTTTAAATTGCGGATTGAATAATCCCACGACGGATATTGAAGAAACGATAGTGCGGCGAAGATGGGAAGTGTTGTGCTACACTACTTTCGTCGTGGTTGTTCCAATGGTGAAAGAATTTTATGCAAATTTGCATGGAATCAACCATGGAGTTGTTTATGTGCGAGGAAGATGAAATGCTTTCACTTCTGCATGGATCAACGAATTATATATGATAGAGAATGTTCACGGCTGCCCCTATTCAAATTTCATCCCAATGAGAAATCAGATGAATGAGATTTACCAATATTTAACGGACGAAACTGACGATTGGGAAA
>NW_018218610.1:10483-11622 GCF_001263595.1 Phalaenopsis equestris
CCTGCCAGCGCCCTCGACGCCGCCGACGGTGGATTTTTCCCGAGACTCAGGTTCAAAATTTCAATAGAGCGCGCCGACGGTGAGCTCATAAATAAACACCTTTAACCGTGATTTTGACCAGTCAACCGCCACTATTCATCATCCCCTTCCTCCTAAAAAGCTATTTTTGACCTAGGGCTTGAAAGATCTTGGATTGAGAGGAGATTTCAATACTTTTTAACACCGGATTTGATCATCTTTAGGTAAGAGCTTCACTCCAAACTAAAAATATTTGATTTTCACCATGGATTTCTTCCACATTGAGGAGATCCGAAGAATTTGAGAATGTGAAGAAAATTTGGGAAGAAATTCATGGATCTTAGTGTTGAACTCTTAGAATTACTATTAGAAGCCATGATTTTTTGGAATTTTTCTATAGTTTGATTAGATTGAAATGACTCCACGTCAAAAGAGATGGGCTGAGTTTGATGAGTCTCGCTTCGTCATCAAAAGAGAAGAGTTGAGTTCGATGAGGCTCGCTTCGTCAATGCGATGGCTCAAACAAAATTCACTTCCATATTTAAAGGAAAGAAGTGCATACAAGATCGAGCTTTTGAAAGTCTGGGAGGAGAAATGGAATGAGTTATTGTAGAGCGGAGGTGGGAAAACTTTTGTTACACCACCAACAATGCTGATGCAAATGTTGTGAAGGAGTTCTACGCCAATGTTATTTATTCTGATGACGGAATCGTTCAAGTGCGTCGATTTTCTGTTGAGTTTATTGCCACCCGTATCAACACTTTTTCAGACTCTTGTAACTTACAATATGACTCCTTTAGTACGATGGAAGGCCCACTCAATGATGTGATCAACTTTCACACTGATGGGAAAGGAACATGGAATATAAAGCAGCGAGATCGGGTTAATTTAATTTTTCTGTTTCCATGCTGACTGCCACCTCTAAGGCGTGACACTATTTTATTTCCTCAACTCTTTTACCGACCTATCACCATAGTGAGGTAACTAGAGATAGTGCTATTCTGAATTTCTGTATTCATAATAATAGAACTATAAATGTGGGGAGAATAAGTTTATGAATACATTGACTAAGGCGAGGAGTGAGATTAGTGGAGGTCTAGGACATCCTGGACTTATTTATA
>NW_018218610.1:11642-14125 GCF_001263595.1 Phalaenopsis equestris
AGTGGAGATTGGAGATGAAGAATGGGTTTATCCTATGAAACCCATTAGTAAAGCTAATTTAAAAACTTATGAATCCCATTAGAAATGGAGAACTGGGAGTAGAAGTCAAGAACCTTCTACTAGTAGAGATGTCCCCTCTATAAGTTATGACCTTCCACCTTCTAGTTCCCCTACCCTCTCTGATTTGAAGAATGAGTTAACCTTGCAGTCGAAGAGCATAGAATTGATAAATTAAAGGATTTGAGGTTTAGAACGTCGACACGACTATGATAGTGAGTACCTGCAGAGGCATTCAAATTTTGAGGTAGGCTATTATGATGCTCTGGCCCGACACTACAGAGGTGAGCCTGATATTACGTTTCCTGAGTGCCCCTGATTTACTCAGTATCAACCCAATCCACCTGCTGATCTAGGAGATGAAGATATAGCTTGGGATTTTGATATTGAATGAAATTGATGTACTTATATTGGTACTTTTATTTAAGTAATTTTTTTTGTAATAGAAATGAATGTTTATGTATCTAAACTTTCATTTTTATTATTTCGTTGTACTTGGATGATTTTTAATTTTTGTTATAAAGTTAGTGTTTTCGTTTGTTTTTCTCCCTTTTATTTTAGAAGGAGTCGCAGGCTTGTCGATCATCGTATACTTCCCCTATCCGAATAAATCTCCCTCCTGAATCATATATGTGATCCGAAGAGCAGAGGAATCGAATAAGAACGGACAAACGACAAAACGACAAACAAAAGAAAACACAAAACGTGGAGAGCCTACGTGCGATAAACCTCGCAAGGATAGGTTAAGAGTGTCCGTCTAAATATAATCAGGCGAAAGCACCTTAAACCGATATCCGCAAAAAAATACCTACGTAGACTACCCATAACCAGAGATTCAGGTGTAGGTGCCTGTTTTGAGGTCAAGAGCACTCCCAAGGGGACGTATCCCACTTGGTTAATTATATCTTGGGGGGTACCCAAGAATACTCTCGATAAAAGGAGTTTCGCTTGGATTACCGTGAACCCGGGGCAATAGGTACTCAAAGGAAGGTTATTCCGTGTGGGAACAGTCCCGATGCTTCAAAGCTTGCGCTAAGCCATCGGGCAAAGAGTGAGTCTCTCACATCCCGAATGGGTAGCAGCTCATCGACACACGGGGCCCATGAAATAACCTAAATCATCTTGGCGGGGATATCCCACGGGCCATAAGGGCAGAGGACAAATCGTCGTATCCCAAATGGGCAGCAGCTCATCGTTATCGGGTTGTCAAAATGATATCAACGAAGTCAAGGAGCGACAGGGCTCAAAGGAGCTCAACAAAAAGGATGGTAGAGTGATCCTAAAAGGTAGATGTAACTGGGTCGGGGTACCACAGACCCGTCATCCACAGCAACTAGGACCCTAAGTCTACCTGGTCGTGAAGGTAGTCGACCCAACACGTCCCAAGATCCCCGGTCAGCAATCCGTGAATTGCGTCGTCCACGGGAACCTCGGTAGCTCTAAAGTCAAAGAAACAAAACTCTATCCTATGACTAAAAGCTAGAGCTTTAAGAGGTAGGACTTATGCCTGCAAACATGCGATATGATGCAAAAAGCAAAAAAAAGCAAGTCAAATCAAAATAATTAACAGGCCGGTGCCGCTGGGTCGGCAACATATCCCAAAAAATAAAAAAGCGGTCGGACTCTGCATATACATGTTCGGTCCTAATTTTATACATCAATATAAAATGCAGAATTAATATACGGGGCCGCCTCCACGTGGTTCCCGCGCCAAACATCTCGGAACTAGTGCCCGTATCTTGTTTCTGCTACAGGACTCTCCTAGACTCTAAAAAGTACAAAGAAAAATAAAAGACTCAATCCTGCATGAAAACAAGTGTAAGCTGGAAAGCTCACATCCAAATAACGTATCATGAGCCATGCCTTAAAAATGGGGGAGCTAATAGCACCTGCAAGCAAAAATGGTCAGAAATCATTATTTGCTCCCCATATAGCGGTACCTGTGTGTGTGCAAATAAATAGGCATGGCTCCCTGCAGAAGAACGCCCTAACATACTATCACACATATGCAGCATGCAGTCACAACACAAGCACAATACAGAAGAAAGATACCTGACTAGGGCAACCAATCCAGCAGAGAACAATAGTCAGGCATCAAAAAGACTACCTAGCACCCTAAATCCTAACCTAGCACACCTTCTAAAGAAAAGTGTGTCAGCCTAGTATCTAAGTGCGGGGTAAGTCTGGGTATAGTATGACTTTGACAGGGTCATCATACCGGCCCCATTCTAAAGATCCAAAGGATCTAAAGGGTGTCACGAAGAGTTATGACACGAGTTAGATCTATTAGATCTTTAGCACAGTCATACTCGTGTCAATCCCGATGACTTAACTCACATTGCTCACCGGGATCAACCCAGTAAGCAATGCTCGATAAGGCATCGCGACCGACACGGGGTCACTCTCCTAACGAGCCTGGCTCGCTA
>NW_018218611.1:0-820 GCF_001263595.1 Phalaenopsis equestris
ACGGGCAAACTCCACACCAAAAATAGTGCTGACAAGTTACGAAGTGGAAAAGAAGTGGAGACAAGAGTACAAAAAGAAATAGAAACTGAAAAAGAGAAAGTGGATACCGAAAAAGAGAAGGATCATGAATACCCAGACTTAGAATATCCATTTACACTAATGAAAATTACTGTGGAGAAACCTCCACCACTGTTTCCTCAAAGATTGAATCAACACAAATAAAATAAACAATTTTCCAATTTTTTAGAAATTCTTAAAACATAACCGTTTCCTCAAAGATTGAAGCAACCCTTCATAGAAGCTTTAGAGCAAATGCCCAATTATGTGAAATTTATGAAATATATTTTGAACAAGAAAAGGAAGTTTACAGATAACAAAACTGTTGCACTGAGCGAAGAGTGTAGTGCAATTATTCAGAAAAAGCTTCTTGAAAAATTAAAAGATCCTGGCTGTTTCACTATACCGTGTGCTATTGGTGAAAAATTTTATGGAAAATTTTTATGTGATTTGGGAGCCAGCATTAATCTTATGCCTCGATCAATTTTCAAATGATTAGGATTATGAGAAGTCTCACCTACGTCTATAACTCTCCAGTTAGCGGATCGTTTAGTTACATATGTTAAGAAAGTTATAGAAGATGTGTTAGTAAAAGTAGATAAATTTATCTTTCTTGTGGATTTCATTGTTTTAGATATGGATTAAGATGAAGAAATACCTATCATTTTAGGAAGACCATTTTTAGCTACTGGAAAAGCTATGATAGATGTTCAAAAAGGAGAATTAACTATGAGAGTTAATGATCAAGAAGTGACCTTTAACA
>NW_018218611.1:839-2005 GCF_001263595.1 Phalaenopsis equestris
ATTGAACATCTACTGAACGAACATTTTAAAGAACATTTTGAAGATAAAAGTGAACATATATTGAAAAAATAATTTAAATAACATTTCAAAGAGAAAGAACAATTTGAAGAGAGTGATGAAGTTATTTCGGACGAATTAGAAAATGAAGAATTAGATTATGTTCAAGAAAGATTTGAGATGCTGGATATTACGGAAAATGCTGATAAGAAACTATTTCCATCAATTATAAAACCACTTGAACTTGAGTTGAAAATATTGCCTAGCCACTTGAAGTATGTGTTTTTGGGAGTTTTATAATATTAATGAGTGGAAAATACCATTGTATGCTGATATTCTTAACTATATTGTAAGTGATATTTTGCCACCTATGCTGACATTCCAACAACAAAGGAAGTTTATTCATGATGCGAAAGCATATCTTTGGGATGAGCCTTATTTATATAAACAATGCAAGGATGTGATTATGAGAAGATGTGTACCTTATGAAGAAACCGAGCTAATCATTTAGAAATGTCATGATTCTGAATTTGGAGGACATTTTGGGATTGATAAAACTGTATATAAAATTTTACAGGATTTTATTGGCCTACAATCTTTAGGGATGTTTATAGATATATAAAAACTTGTGATCGATGGCAACGAGTAGGCAATATATCTAGAAGAAATGAAATGCCTCTGAATTTCATGTTAGAAGCTGAAATCTTTGATGTTTGGGGATTAAGTTTCATGGGACCATTTATTCCTTTATTTGGGAACTTATATATATTAATTGCAGTAGACTACGTTTCTAAGTGGATTGAAGCACAAGTTTTACCTCGTTGTGACTCTAAAAGTGTTTTAAGATTTTTAATGAAAAATATTTTCACAAGATACGAAATGCCTAGAATGATTATCACTGACGGAGTATCCCATTTTAGGAATAAATATATTCAGAGATTGGCAGAAAAGTTTAATATTATTCATAGAATCTCTACTGCCTATCATCCTTACACCAGTGGGTTAGCTGAAGTTTCTAATAAAGAGATTAAACAAATACTTGAAAAGACTGTAAACGCTAGTAGAGTATATTGGTCCACTAGACTGGATACCGCATTGTGGGCTTACATGACTGCTTATAAAACTCCTACTAGAATGACTCCTTACAAACTGATTTTTGGAAAGACTTG
>NW_018218611.1:2142-4170 GCF_001263595.1 Phalaenopsis equestris
CGGAAGATTAATCAGAGAAACTTTGAATCAGGATAAGAAGTTTTGCTTTACAATACTAGATTGAAGTTATTTCCTGGGAAATTGAAGTCTCGTTGGTTAGGACTTTTTACTGTGACTCCAGTTTATACTTACGGAGCTGTTGAAATTGAAGGTCAGAAAATTGGAAATAGATTTAGAGTAAATGGACACAGATTAAAACCATATTTTGAGGGTAAAAGACCAAATTTTAAAGAGGTTTTAATGACTATTCAACCTGAATAACACCTGAATAGATTGGGCTGACGACGTTAAACTAAGCGCTTTATGGGAGGCAACCCATATTTATCTTTATTTTTATTGCAATTATAGTAGTTTTTATTTGAAATTATCATTAGTTTGTGGTGGTATTAATCTCTACTTTTCTTATTTACCCTTAAATCATCATAAGAATTGGATCCATAAAGAAAAATTGGAATGCATTCGGACCAGAGCGAAACTGTGCAATTTTTGCCTTGGGCACCGACGGCGCCCTCAACGCCGCCGACGGTAGGCTTTTCTTGAGAGACCAAGAAAAATAATTACAGGGCTCATCGATGGCGCCCTCAACCTCGTTAACGGTGAGACCGACGAGATGGCGGTTTCTTGGGTTTGAATGGCATTTTTTGGCGGTTTTTGGGCGGTTATCCTTTTAAACTCCCAAATTCGATTCCTAAAGTCATATTTCCCCAAAAATGAAGTGAAACTCTACCAATCTCATTCCTATGGCGTCCAATTCCCTTGATAATCCCAGAATGTGAGTTTTCAATCGGTGAAAGTTTATTAGTGCGGAAGCGCAATGAATCTTCAACAAGTTACTGACGAAGAAAAGATTGATCAAGCAATGAGGATTTATAAATCGAGGAATGAATAATCCATCTACTGCATTGAAGAGATGATAGTGCGTCAAAGATGGGAAGTGTTGTGCTATACTACCGCCGTCGTGGTTGTTCTTGTGGTGAAAGAATTCTATGAGAATTCTATGCAAAGAATTCTATGCAAATTTACATGGAATCAGCTAGGGAGTCGTTTATGTAAGAGGTAGATGGATCATCTTCACTCCTGCATGAATAATGGATTATACATGATCGAGAACGTTCTTGTCTACCACTATTCCAATTTCGTCCCAATAAGAAACCAGATGAATGAAATTTATCAATATTTAACGGACGAAACTGACGACTGGAAATGAGAAAAAATGGGTATGTTAGTTTTCCTGCGACACTCCTAAATCCTGTTTCGAAACACTAGAACTTTTTTATTTCTGCGAAACTGTTACCGACAATGAAGATCGATAAAGTTTCTAAAGAAAGTGATATTTTGAATTATTGCATCCATAGGGGACTGCCGATCGATATTGGATCAATAATTGTGAAGTCGATTTTGGGCCTGATCGTTCATGGATAAACTTATGAGCTTGGACACCCCTCCACAATTTTCTCACTTTGCAGTCAGTTCCAAGTGTCCTACAAAAATTAGGAAAAGTTACTTCTACCATGGAAGTCTTTGGATCCAACTGAGAGATTCCCAGCTTTTGAAGATGAAATTGACTTGGCCATTATAGTATGTCAATCATCTCAGAATTCACTGCCAGTTCAACCCTTAATTTCTGAGAAGTCTCTGAAGATCTTGCGCCGAATCAAGAAATTAGAGAACGAGGTACAAAATGTCATGAATGTGATTAATAATATCTCCGATTTTATCGCTCATCTAGGCTGGAGGATGAAAGAACATTTTGAGAACTCTGGACATTTAGAAGATAGTTTGATACGACTGATGAGGTTGATGAAATTAATAGAAGAGGATTGTACTGAAGAATTTCCATTCCGACCCTTCTACAACCTCTTCGTTCATGTGCAATCAATGGGTAATCTCAGAGGAGAAACTATTACTGAATCTGATGAATAGTAGATTTATATTACTACCTGTTTGTCTGTCTATGTAATTTGAACTTTGTATTTGCTTTGGTTTAGAATTATGCTTTTAGATCTCTGTATAGTTGAGACTAAGCAT
>NW_018218611.1:4518-6686 GCF_001263595.1 Phalaenopsis equestris
CGACGGCGGATTTTTCCTGAGACTTAGGTTCAAAATTTCAATAGAGAGCGCCAACAGTGCCATTGACCCCGCCAACGACACGCTCGTGAAAAAACACCTTTAACCGCTATTTTGACCAGTCAACCGCCACTATTCATCATCCCCTTCCTCTTAAAAATGCAATTTTTGACCTAGGGCTTGAGAGATCTTGGATTGGAAAGCGATTTCAAGGCTTTTTGACACCTGATTTGATCATCTTTAGCTAAGAGCTTCACTCAAAGTTAAAAATATTTGATTTTGACCATGGATTTCTTCCACATTGAGGAGATCCAAAAACTTTGAGAATGTGAAGAAAACTTGGGAAGAAATTCATGGATCCTAGTGTTAAACTCTTAGAATTACTATTGGAAGCCATTACTTGCATATTTGAAGTAAATTTTGAAATTTTTCTATAATTTGATTAGATTGAAATGGCTCCACGTCAAAAGAGACGAATTGAATTTGACGACTCTCTCTTCGTCAGTGCAAAAGCTCAATCAAGATTTACTTCAATATTTAAAGGAAAGAAGTGTATACAAGATCGAGTTTTTGAAAGTTCGGGAGGAGAAATTGAACGAGTTATTGCCGAACGGAGGTGGGAAAACTTTTGTTACACCACCAATAAAGCTGATGCAAATGTTGTGAAGGACTTCTACACCAAAGTATATTACTGAAGAAGGAATCGTTCAAGTGCGGGGATTTCCTGTTGAATTTACTGCTGCCCGCATCAACACCTTTTACAAAGTCCCAAACTCTTATAGCTGCCAATATGAATCCTTCAGTACTATGGAAGGCCCCCCCTGAATGATGTGAACAACTTTCTCACTGATGGGAAAGGAAAATGGAAGATAAAGCAGCGAGAACGGGTAAATTTTTCTGCTTCCATGTTGAATACCACCTCTAAAGCATGACACTATTTTATTTCTTCTACTCTGTTACCGCCTTATCACCATAGTGAGGTAACTAGAGATAGAGCTATTCTGAATTTATGTATTCAGAATAATAGAACTATAAATGTGGTGAGAATTATTTTTAAGAATATATTGACTACGACAGGGAGTGAGACAAGTGGAGGTCTAGGACATCCTGACCTTATTTATGAACTTTGCCAACTTTTTAGAGTGGAAATTGGAGATGAAGAATGGGTTTACCCTATGAAACCCATTAGTAAGGCCAATTTGAAAACTTATGAATACCATGTGAAATGGAGAACTGGAAGTAGAAGTCAAGAACCTTCTACTAGTAGAGATGTCCCCTCTACAAGCTATGATCTTGCACCTTCTAGTTCCCCTACCCTCACCGATTTGATGAATGAGTTGACCTTGCAGCGGAAGAGCATAGAATTAATAAATGAAAGGATTGGAGGTTTATAATGTCGACATGATTATGATAGTGAGTACCTTCAGAGGCATTAAAATTTTGAGGTAGCGTTAAATTTGTATATGTAGTATAATAGATGTTGAGTAGTATTTTGGAATGTAATGTGATTTTTATTTTGCATGTAATTGTTTTGTTGCCCGATCCACCTGCTGATCAAGGAGATGAATACATAGTTTGGGATTTTGATATTTGATGTAATTGATGTACTTGTACTTGTACTTTTATTGTACTTTTATCTTTTGTAATAAAAATGGATGTTTATGTGTATTTGGACGTTCACTTTTATTATTATATTGTACTTGGATAATTTTTAATTTATGTTATAAAGTTAGTGTGGTAGTTAAATTTGCATGTGTCGTATAGTAGATGTTGAGTAGTATTTTGTGGATTGTACTGTAATGTGATTTTTATTTTTGCATTTTAATTGTAATTGTTTTGTGTAGTATTGTGCTTGTTTAATGTTTTAGTTTTTTATACTTATTTCAAAATTTCATTATCCAGAAATTTCTCTAATGATTTATATGTGTAGAAAGCTCCTAATATTACAGACCAGGTGAAGCAGAAATTTTGAGAAGGCCTGCAAAAATTTTAGAATGATGAAAATGCCTAAAATACTAAGGTATGATTTACATTTAGAGTTTTTCTTTCCACCTGTATTATTTTATATTGAAAAATTTTAGTTTAGGGGAGGGAAGAAAAAGATTAACTATTAGATGTCCTCTGTTTCAATATTTTCAAAAATTATTAATATGATTTTATGTAGTGAATTT
>NW_018218611.1:8198-14432 GCF_001263595.1 Phalaenopsis equestris
GATGCTTAGGCAACTCTTGGGAAAGCTCATCCACACCTTTAAAGAGAAGACTTTGGCCGAAAATAAATGGGGGGAGACTTAAAATTGAAGTGTGAAACAAGGTACAGAGTATAAATTATGAGGAATTCTTCGAGAGATTCTAAGAGTGGAGGGAAAGTGAGAGATTTCTTCCTCCTTGCTGCTGCGAAGAAGAATTATGTGTGTTGTAAAGAAAGGAAGAGATTCAGAGGTACTTCAAGGAGTTTTCTTGGGGCAAAATTATTAGAGATAAGTTTTTTTATTGTTGTAGTTTGTATGACTTTGATTTTATAAACGAATTCTGAGTTTTGTTGTGTTTTCCCATGATATCTGAGTAGTTTTCTCTGTTTTTGTCCTTGTCTTGAGATTTGTGAAATGGTTATTTGAATTGGTGAAGCCATGAAAATGTTTAAGAAATTGTGATGATCTTCTTACTTCAATTTTAATTTACTTTAAATCCGGCAAATTGATTTGTTAAAATATGTTGAGTTTTACAAGTAAAGTGAGGATTACATCAAAGATTTAACATCCAAGATTTAAGGAGTTCAAAGCCCTTGGAAGTTGGGTGCAAATAAATAGGGAAATAAAATTATCGGGCGTAGAATTGGAGATTTTAGAGTGACAGACTAAAATCCCGAATTCGGTCCTATCGTTTGGGTGCTGAAGTGTAGATGTTAGCCCTCAGGGGAGGGGAATGTGGGAGCTCTGAAATGAGAGTCGGTATCCTCCTAGCCTAGTCGCAAATTCAGTAAACAAGCGTAGGATTAGTCAATGTTCTTTATACCTGGACCAAAGGGTAAAAAATAGGTATGCTCCTATTTGACACAATATAATTTGAACTAATTCACTTTAACCATTCACTATAATTTCTTGACAAGGAGAAGGATGCTTTCTTATACATTGAATATCACATTTGAACCTTCATTAGTATAATTAGTTATTTAATAGTTATTAAAATTACATATTTATTTCAATTGCCTATTAGTGAAAAATAAGTAAATTGAACTTTGTTGTTGTGATTAAAATATTGCTTTTCTAAAATCTTAGTACGTAGTTCTAATCTTACTCCCTGTGGGATCGATATTTAGGACTCCATTAAAGCCCTATATTACTTGAGCGATACGTATACTTGCGTTGATAAGTGTGACTTTAGAATTCTTGAATATTTATTACGTCCATATTTATCGAATCTATAACTGTTATTAAGGTTTTGGTATAGTTGCTGAGGAAGTAAATCTTTTAGCAGCAGTATTAAATACTTATATTTTTAAGCATATATAAAGTCGCGGTCAAGGATCGAACAAAACATGGATTATATATATAAAAACAAGTATACAAAATAAGAAATAAAAGTAAAACAACGTAACTCGATCTCCTACCCAAGAAAATCCCTTTATGTTCCTCTAAATCTCTTTTGTCTCTTTACAATAACACTCAAATCTCTCTTAGAAATTTAAGAATGGAGAAATCTCTCACTTTACCTCTACTCTTATAACTCTTAAAGACACTTACTGACTGATACATCTAAACTATATAGTCTTTATGTACACATTTTTATACATATTTTTGTGATATTGAGCTTTAATGAAAGGTATTTGTGTGGTTTTTTTCATGTCAATCAAATGAATGAAAAATGGTAAAAGGAGAGAAAAAGGATTAAATTTGGAGCAAAAATGAAGAAGGTGCAAAAATGAACTGAGGCGCCTAAGCGCCCAAGACTGGCTCTTAAGCACCAGTTAAACAGAGAGAGCCACGCCTAAGCATCAGGTACCTCACGCTGAAGCTCTAGAAGTTGTTATTTGATGATTCATTGAATTTGGATGAACTTTTGAAGATGTTTTTGAAGAAACCCTTAGTAAAAATGTGAGACATAGTTAATGGACATGAAAATTCATTCAATTGACTTTTGAAAGGAGGAAACTTCAAGTAGATTCATTGAATGCATATTGAATAGAAACCAAGACACCTTTTGGAAAATAATAAAAGAAGAGTTCTATAATCCATATAAGTCCCCTCCCCCTAGCAAGAGAACCATCCATCCAGAGTAACCACCATGCCGCCGTCACCGCCGCCCATATATTTTTTTTTGACTTTTAGTTTGTGGTGAGTGAAGGAAGAGATGCAAAGGAACTTTAAGAAATTTGGTGGAGAAGATTTGAGATAAGTATTTATCTTTGTGACTACATTTGTTTTTAATTTAGACTTCTTATTTGAGTGCATGATTTCTACTTTCAATTCAAGTGTGGTTGTGTGGTTGTGTTTTCTCCATGAATTATGAGTAATTTTCTTTATCTTTTTTTTTTTAAATAATAAGTGATTAAGTATTGAAATGCATTTGTGTGAAGTATTATAATTTAATTTTTGAAGAAGTTTCGATGATTTTAAACGTTGTACTTCATTTACTTCTTAATTTGGCCAATTAAGATGTTAAAATTTTTTGTGAGAACATGTAAGATCCAAGATGGTATTGTCTCAGTATACAAATGATAAGAATCACATTTGATTTCATGGATGAGCATGCAGTTCATCAGGTTGAGTGCAAATAAATAGGGAAATAAGCTTTGAAGGGTGTAGAATTAAAAGACTTAAAGTGATAGGCTAAAGCCCCTAATTTGATTTATAGTTTTATGTTTTGATACGAGATGTTAGCCCTAAGCTAGAGAGAGAAGAGGGAACTTTAGAGTGAGAGCTAGTATCTACCTTACCTAGCCCGTCTTCAAGAACATTCAAACTCTAGATTAGCCAATGTTCTTTATAACATCTCTAGTAATATTAAATAATATTATGCTCCTATTTGACACAACACAATTAGAATACTTCTAGAACAGAATTCTTATACTTATTATTGATTCATGATAAGGAAAAAAATATTTTATTTATATTACCTTCATCTTGCAAACATTTAGTTAAGTTAGTTAATTGCTTACTTTATTTTCAATTTAAAAAATTACAAAAAGAATTGACCTTTCATTCCTATTTTAATATCTAGTGTTTTAGTAAGAATATTTTACTAAATAGAATTTTTTTATCTAATTTCTCCTTTTTTGTAAGTGCATATTGTTAGTATCCTTGTGGGTTTGATAATCGAGGCTTAATCAAAAAGTCTTATATTACTTGATAGTGATACGTATACTTGTGTAGTATCCCATATTTAAATATTATAACTGTATTATTTTTTGCTTCTAAGTTAAGAATTTACCTAGCTTTTGCTTAGGGGTCATGTTTTTAGCTTTGTTACAAAGTAAGAATCATTATTAAGGAAAGTAAGCATATAATCGCATACATTGCATTTGACATCTATGAAGAGAATCAGAAAGAAGTTTTTGGCGACATCACCGGGGATCAAAACAAAAATTTTTGAAAAAATTTTTAGAAAGAAAATTTCTATTTTCATAAAGTCTTATTTAAATTTTTAGATTTATTATAGGAATATTGTAGTGGCTTTTTATATAAAATTCTTGTTTATGTTTTCTATTTTATTTTATGTGTTTTATAGTAAAGTATGCGTAGTTCAAGTTCCACAGGACTTGTGCCCTACGTTCTGAATTAAAAAGAACTAGTAGAAAAATTAAAAACAATTAAAAGTTACGAAAAAAATAAAAAAATTCAAGAAATGACAAATCAAAATAATCGAAATGTGGAAGAGTTTAGACCCTTAAGAGATTATGCAAACCCTACGGTGGATGAACTTCATTGTAGTATTCAAAAACCTGCTGTAGTGGCTAATTCATTTGAACATAAACCCGCTATTATCCAAATGATATCAAATAATTAGTTTGGGAGGGCATAAACTGAAGATCCAATTTTACATCTTGTTAATTTTCTAGAATTTTGTGCTACATTTAAATATGATGGTATATGATGCTATAAGACTTAGAATTTTTTCTTTCTCATAAAGGGATAAGGCTAGATATGGTTACATTCATTAGGACCTGGATTTATCAGAACATGGGGTGATTTAGCGTAGAAATTCCTTGCTAAATATTTTCCACCATCCAAAACTGCGAAGTTTAGAAATGATATTACATCTTTTTGTTAGTTTGAAGGGGAATCTATTTATGAAGCATATGAATGATTTTAAAAAACTACTAAGAAAGTGTCCACACCATGCTATACCAGATTGGTTATGAATTCAGATCTTTTACAATGGATTAGATGGATCTCCTAGATTTATTATCAATGTCGCTGCTGGTGTGTCGACACTATTTTGGTTGATGAGTTACCCTTAAGAAGCTGTCGGTCATCAGCATCGAAATCCCGTCGTCCGCTTCGAAAGGACATTTAATTTACATATAGATTTAAGTTTAAAAAAATATGAAATCAAACTGACCCCATATTTTTCATAATTTAAGTGAAAGAGCACTAGACCTCAAACCCTGTATCTTCCCAAAGGATAAACACAAGATTTGAGGATGAGACTTGATCAAATAAATTAAGAAATATATGACATCTCTTTATTCTGCGAAACCGTTTTATTTGCCGACAATTTCTCCTATTTAATATAAAGGATTAAATAGGGTTGGAATTAAGCTGGGTTCAGACAAGCATCCTATAAGAGCAAGCCCCTATAGTTAATTAGAATTAAGCTGGGTTCAGACAAGCTTCCTATAAGAGCAAGCCCCTATAGTTAATTACATCTTAATTGACCGAGGTAAATGACCGAAGTCACCTAAAAGAACTCTCGATAAATATTCAGAAATATTATCTTCAAAGAGGTCAAAAGATAGGACTTTTCAACGAGATCGGACAAAGCGGTGTGAAATGAGAATGGCTCAAATTTGGAACATTTTGTTTTTATTATCCAAAGGAGGAAGAACTAGGGGATTTCATAGATCCTAAAGAGAACCTCAGTGACTTCCCAGTCTAAAAGAAAAAAATATAACAGAAAAGAAGTTTGAGGATTAGTGCCTAATCAAAAGTTGGTACGTTTCATCCTGTCAATTTTATTAGTTTAGGACTTACATTGTTGTGAAACGATCACACAAATAGCTTCTAAGATGTGAGGGTTTAAGTCATGATAGACAAAAATCTCGGAATCCTAAGACGAGTTAGGGTTTAGATTATACAGCAGAGTTGTACAAAGGCCTAAAGATGAGGTGAGGATTTATGTTGCATAAGTAGAGAACCTCAAAATTCTATAGCTTGGTTGTTTAATTCTAAGGAAGAAGTTGGTTTAGCTGAGGAAGACAGGTTTTGCTGTTGAAGATGGTCATGCTACCCACAGTGCTAGCTCCATGCTCCTTTCCGTGACGAGTTTGAGTTTTTTAGTGTATCATGTTATGATGTCAAATCAGATGTCCCTAAGGTTTTAGTTCTTTAAAAAATTTATGGGGGCATGTTAAAGTTGATTAGAGTGAAACCGATTAGGATTCTACGGTTCCCTCATTTCGGTACCACTATTTTTTATTGGATTCACTTAGTCCAAATGAATTTACTAAACTCAACTTAATGAGTTACGTACTTTCATTTAGGCCGTAGGAAGCCTCGTTAGCAATCATAGGTTACCTCCTCCGAGGGATTCCCGATCATCCGATAGAGACATCTTAATTTAGTTGTAGTTGTTGTTTTGTGTGATGTTTGTGTTTAAATTTTGAATTGTCTTATATTTTGAATGTTGTGGCGGTGAATTTTATCTTGGTTGATTTTAATTTTGGTTATAGTTTTAGTTTTAGTTTTGTGGCTATCCTAGCAGTTTTGGTTTTCATGGAGGATGAAATTGTTATCTAGCATGTAGGTTTTGTAAACATAAAAAGTACAGTATGAAAGTACAAGAAAGATGATGCTGTAAACTATAAAAAATGTACGTGACAAGTCTTCTCGTTCTACCACCTAAAATTAAAAATGCATGTGAGAGCACTTTATTTAAAGCGGAAAAGTAAGGTTTTAATAATCTACCCGACCCGAGGTCATATCTTGGTGGGTCCCTATTAATTTGATTAAGGATGATTTTTGTCAAGAAAAGCATATTAAGTTTAGTAGACCTCTGAGGTATCCAACATATCTGTAGAAAGAAGCATGTCCATGCTTCCCTCTCACTACCTGGTGAAAAGACTTGAGCTCTTTTTAAACTTATAATGTTGTTTAATAACCCATCCTGTAAATACTTTTAATGCTCAATGAACATTGATGTTTCAATTATCCCTAAGAGTAGGGCAATTATCACTTATAATTTAATTTGAGTATAATTTAATTGAAGACCCTTAAAGGGGCAAGTTA
>NW_018218611.1:14442-27608 GCF_001263595.1 Phalaenopsis equestris
CCTTAAAGGGGCAAGTTACAAGTTAGTGTCGTTGGAACACTTAGTCAAAAAAATTTTTAACTTGGGCTTGTAGTGTTTTAAAGATGTTTTAATTTTCAATGATGTTTACTTTTCTAATCCTTATTTAAATGAAACTTGATTTAGCCTAGGTCACTACTAAGCCCTTAAGATTTTGGTAAATGTCTTAGTTATTTTGAAAGATACTAAATTTTAAGTGATGATGATTCATTTTCTTGAAAGTTATTTGAACAACAAATAGAGGTATTAAATTATTGAGTTATGAGCACCCAAAATCATACCCCTATGTCTAGGATCATTTATTTTAATAGACTTCCAAATTTTAATAATTTAACGAATGTGTAAATTTATTCTTTTAATTAAGAAAAGTGAGATTGGTCTCAACCAATTAATCCCTTGTATTTCAATCATCAAAATATGTTGATTAAGATCAAAGGTTACCCATTTCCCCTTCTGACTAAGCCTAAATGTTAATCAAGGCCAAATTTCCGAAATTACACTTTTGCCCCTAAGGCTCAATCACTTCATTATTCATCAAATTTAATCTAAATGACTTTGGAATTTAAATCCCACCTCACTCATAGGTCAAATAAGACATCAGAGGAGAAAATGTGATTTTTAAAATTTTAATTTAATTTAAATATTTATTTATATGCAAGAAATAGGATTTTTTAAAGAAAATTCCATACTTGACCAAGGTAAAACCTAATCCCATGAAACTTTTGTTGGAGGTAGACTTAAATTAGAGAAATACTGGGACCAAATTTCATGATTTTTTTTAGTTTTATTTTAATTATTAGAATTATTTCAAGTTCTCGAGTATTTTTTGTCTATAAAATATTTTAAATATGGAAAATTAAGTTTCACATTTTTATTAATACTCTCTAAGGTCAAGGAACCTAAATAAAAAAATTTTACATTTTTTTTTTAATTTTTCCTTGAATTGTTAGAATTATTTTAGTGAAAATACATTTTTAGCATTTTAAATTATTTTAAGCTTCAAAAGTCAATATCTTCACTTAGAAAATCAAGAAAAATATTCTAATTGTTCCTAAGTGCTTAAGAAACAATTTAGAACATTTTCATGAATTTAATTATTTTTGTGATTTTTATAATTTTTTAATTATTTAAATATTAAGGAAAGGCTTAAAAATGGAATTTTTATTTTAATTATAAATTTATTTTTAGAAAAGTCATCTGATCATAGAGAACTCCAAAAAATAATTTGTGTAATTTTTTTTTAGAACTTCAAATTGCAGTGGAGATTAAAAACTAAATCATTTAGATATTTGTGCTTCCCAAAATTAATTTTCTTTGTATTTTAGGATTTGTGAAAATTAGGTGGATTATTAATCACTTGGATCATGAAACATTTTTCAAGGGTTTCTCTGGCCATAATAAACCTTTCAAAATTATGTTGGAATTTTCTAAGCAACATGCTAATTATTATGATTAATTTATGCAAATAAGATACATAAACTTGAAAATTATGGATCTATGTTTAGAGATCTCCTCTGACTTTGGAAAAATTAGAGAATGTTCCTTAAGACAGAGGCAACAACATGCCAAAATTTCAAGCCATGGTGAACTTTCTACATGCATGGAGAATCAAAAGACTCAAAACCATGTTTAATTAATTAAAAATAAAATATGCATCAAAGGGACTTCAATATCTAAAATTATTTCCACATTATTTTCCTCTAATCACTGAGTAAGATGGTATTTTTATTTTATTTTTGTGATTTTTCTACACCAAGATATGGATTCTCGAAGTTAGGTATCATTTTTTGATTTATTTAATTCCCTATTTATCTATTTAAACGCGTGGAGCCACCTCATCCTAGGAAGCTCCGAACAACGACGCGACATGCTCCCATTCGTTGTGCTTTCCACCTTGGCATGCCACGAGGCCCGCGGTTCACGCATCGAGAGTTCATCTGGCTAGATCTCGTTTGTTGATGAGATAAACGTGCGATCGAACAGCTCCCTGTCATCGTCCTAAAATAGGCTAACCCATGACCGTTAACATTAAAACCCTAAGATCTCAGTCATTTCTCAACTAAATGACCTCGATTTGATCTTATGGACTCGTCTACGTGTGACGAACACATCTACACGGTAAACATGCCATTAAACTAACCCTAATCAAATGGAAAATTAAAATAGGCTCAAATTAAAATAGGGGAAAATTAAAATAGGCTCGAAAAGAGGGGAAGTTTAATACCTTTGCTCTGAGAAGGGAAGATTCAATCAAAAGGTGATCGGAAGCTAAGGATTGAGCCTATGATCGTGGTGAAAGGTCAATACCTGAATTTGATCAAGGCCAGATTTGGGTGTTAGGCTTGAGCTATCTTAGAGGCTCTGTATGTAGGGGATTTGATAGGTCTTTATCTTAGTTCAATGTGGTGATGGTGTGGGTAAGTTTAATTTGGAGTTTGTGCACTATGGAGGTGTGGTGGAGAATGTCACATCTCCGACAAGGATTTGAGCACCAAAATTGAACTCCCGCAAGAGGAATTAGGGCAATGAAGTGGTTGGATTGCACTGTTGAGGTCTCAAGGAAGCTCAATGAGTAATTTCAGAGGCTATCCTTAAGAAATTTTTTAGCAGACTTTCATGGCCATGGAGGTGGAGGTTTTATAAAAATGGACTAGGGTGGCTCTGTGGGCCAATTGAGGGGTGTAAAATGATGCTTATGTAGAGGGCAGAGAGGCTCTAAATTTACAATGAGATGAGGTGACCTCTAGGTTTGAATTGGGTTTAGATTTCTTGAGGGTGGCTCACGTTTTGGGTTCCTCCGGTGACTAGACTGGCCGGCAAGGCTATGGGAGGTGGTCAGGAGGTGAGGAGAGCCAGGGGAATCTATCAAAATAATTTATTTGGGCAGGTGTTTAGTTTTGGAAAAAATCCCCTAAGCTTAAGAAATTTTGAAAATAAATCCCTTGATTTGGGGATCCATTGGTCCATGGCTCATTTGGGTGGCTCCATGAGGTTTATCCTAGTCAACATGGTTCAAAATTTGGATGTGGTGGCTTTACATTGACCAATTTGTCTAGATTAGGTCAACTTTTGGTGAAGGGGTCAATGTAGGTCAATTTGGCTTAAAGTGGGTTTGGGTTAGTCTAGCCATGACTTCTAGCCCAATTTATTGATCAACATTGTGTAAATGATTGTAATGAACATTTTTGGTGAAGGATTAAAGTAATTTTGAGTTCAATTGGAAGCTCAATTTGAAGGATTTTGAGATTTTGGCCAATTTAGGCATGTTGGACTAGACTTGGGTTTTGGTTGAGCTAGGCTTGGAATTTGGCTCAATTGAATGGTCCAAATGATCAAGGGAGATGTTATGAAGATTTTTTATGGCATGGAGTGGAATTTTGGGGCTAAGGCAATCAATTTGGTGGAATTTTGAGACATGACCAATTTAGGGCAAAATTGGAGATTTTTGGATTTGGGTTAAAATTAAATTAAATTGAGGCTTCACCAAGGCCAATTAAAGGTCAAGTTTTTTTTAAAGAGTGTTATGAAGAGTTTAGGATTCAAATTGAGACCAGTGGAGTAGGCCATGAGATTCAATTTGGTGGAACCAAGTCATAGGGCCAAAATTGGGGGTTTGACTTAGATCAAAATTGGGCTTCAAGAATGGGCTAATTAAGCTTGGATTTAGTTTAGATTGATCATATAGAAGGTGAATTTGATTTTAGAATTGAAGTTGGGGGAACTTGGGACCAAATTGATGGACATTTGAAGTGAATTCAATGAAAATTGGGCCTTTAAAGGCAGTTTGGGGGTTTTGGTCAAAATGATCAAATTGGGTCATGTGGTAGTTAAGAAAAATAAAAAGAAAAATAAAGTTAAGAAAAATAAAATTAGGAATATTTGGAAGGTTTTGAAATTTTTTGTAATTTTTTTGAATTTTTGAAATTTTGGGTTAAGGAGGGGCATTTTGGTAATTTGGCTATTTTTTGGTGATTTTTGGGTAATTTGGATGTTTTCAAATGGTTTGAAATGATTTTTGAACAAATTTGGGTATTTTGGGTAAATTTGGGAGTTTTGACCAAATTTTAGGTAAACCAAAATTTAGGTAATTTGGGGGAGTTTAGTGGAAAAAAAGCCAAGTTGAATATTTTTGATAGAATTGGGGTGCCAACTACCATAAATGAGCATGGACTTATGGAAACCCCATTTAGTTCCTCTATGTACTGGTCTTAGCTAAACCCTAGCCTAAGGTCAGTGGGTTTAGGGGACCATCTACATGAGTCTCCCAAAGGATTAAGGGATCAAAGTCAAGAAATTATGGGTTTGTATTTGTGGGTGATTGTGAGTGAGGTGAGTACCTTAGCTCTAGACCAACACCCAGAGTCAACCCTAAGGTCAAGTAATCCTATGGGAACTCTCCTTGGGCTCCCCCATAATGACCCCACCTACTAAGTGCTAGAGGTTAGGACTACTATGTGGAATTTCAAGTTAAGTAAAGAGGAGTTTGGAATTTCCAATTGTGAGGGTTCCTTTTCTAGTTTTTTAGGAATAGTCAACAGGAAAGTATTATGGCTAGACCCAAGGCTACTAAAAAGGAAGAACTAGACCTCAACCAAAAGTGAGGTCAACAAATGGACCCCAAATAGGTGTGGTGTGCTGGGCAAGCACACCGATCGTATTGGCATTGACCGATGAGATCAACAAAACTAACGCAGACTTCTAAGCCAATAGACTTAGAAGGAGGTGTAGAATTGTGTGTGTTATTTGTTTCCACTAGGGAATTAGCAGATGAATATTTGATCAGTGAATATTTGATCGAATTCAGCAAGTAGGAACTCTTGCTGGGGATTGGAGAGATGGTTTTGAGTTATCAGATTTCAGGTGTTCATAGAGGATGGGAATCAGTATGTAAGTGCTGACCCCGAGGTGAGAATTGAAGTTTAGGTGTTAATTTCAGAAGAGGGTCAAAAGTTAAGGATCGACCTTGAAAAGAGAGGAACCAGAAGTTAGGAACTGATTCCAAAAAAGAGATTGAAAGTTAAGGATCAATATCGAAAGAGAGTCAGAAGTTAATGACGGACCTCAAAAAGAGTGAATCAGATGTTAAGGACTGATTCTAAAATGAGAATTGAAAGTTAATGAACAATCTCAAAAGAGACTCAGAAGTTAAGGACCGACCTCGAAAAGAAGTGAACCACAAGTTAGAGACTGATTCTAAAATGAGAATTGGAAGTCAATGATTGATCTCAAAAGAGAGTCAGAAGTTAAGGACCGACCTTTAAAAGAAGTGAATCAAAAGTTGGGGACTGATTCTAAAACGAGAATAGAAAGTTAATGATCCATCTCAAAAGGGAGTTGGAAGTTAAGGACCAACCTTGAAAAAAAGTGAATTAGAAGTTAAGGACTTATTCTAAAATGATAATTGAAAGTTAATGATTAATCTCAGAAGAGAGTCGGAAGTTAAGGACCGACCTTGAAAAGAAGTGAATTAGAAGTTAAATAAGTGAATCAAAAGTTAGGGAGTGATTCTAAAATGAGAATTGAAAGTTAATGCTTAATCTCAAAAGAGAGTTGGAAGTTAAGGATTGACCTTGAAAAGAAGTGAATCGGAAGTTAGGGGCTGATTCTAAAATAAGAATTGAAAGTTAATGATCAATCTCAAAAGAGAGTCCGAAGTTAAGGACCAACCTTGAAAAGAAGTGAAGCAGAAGTTAGGGACTGATTCCAAAATGAGAATTGAAATTTAATGATCGATCTCAAAAGAGAGTCGGAAGTTAAGGACCGACCTTGAAAAGAAGTGAATCTGAAGTTAGGGACTGATTCTAAAAAGAGAATTGAAAGTTAATGATCAATCTCAAAAGAGAGTCGGAAGTTAAGGACCGACCTTGAAAAGAAGTGAATCTGAAGTTAGGGACTGATTCTAAAAAGAGAATTGAAAGTTAATGATCAATCTCAAAAGAGAGTCGGAAGTTAAGGACCGACCTTAAAAATAAGTGAATCAAAATTTAAGGACTGATTCTAAAATGTGAATTGAAAGTTAATGATAAATCTCAAAAGAGAGCAGAAGTTAAGGATAGACCTCGAAAAGAGTGAATCAGAAGTTAAGGACTAATTCTAAAATGAGAATTGAAAGTTAATGATCAATCTCAAAAGAGAGTCGGAAGTTAAGGACCAACCTCAAAAAGAGTGAGGAATCAAAAGTTAAGGACTGATTTTAAAATGAGAATTGAAATTTAATGATCAATCTCAGAAGAGAGTCAAAAGTTAAGGACCGACCTTGAAAAGAATTGAATCATAAGTTAGTGACTGATTCTAAAACAATAATTGAAAGTTAATGATCAATCTCAAAGGAGAGTGGGAAGTTAAAGACCGACCTCAAAAGAAGTGAATTGAAAGTTAGGGACTGATTCTAAAATGAGAATTGAAAGTTAAGGATCAATCTCAAAAGAGAGAGACGGAAGTTAAGGACCGACCTCAAAAAGAGTGAATCAGAAGTTAAAAATGGATTCTAAAATGAAAATTGAAAGTTAATGATCGATCTCAAAAGAGAGTCAAAAGAGAATCGGAAATTAGGGACCGACCATGAAACGAGTGAATCAGAAGTTAGGGACTAATTCTAGAGATATCCATTTCATATGAAAACGAATCCTTTCTTATTTATTTTTACATGTGAAAAGAGAGAGTCAAAAGTTAAAAAGAGTGTTGGAAGGTAATGACCGAACTCAAAAAGAGTGAATCTGAAGTTAAGGACTGATTCTAAAATGAGAATTGAAAGTTAAGGATCAATCTCAAAAGAGAGTCGGAAGTTAAGGACCGACTTTGAAAAGAGTGAATCAGAAGTTAAGGACTGATTCTAAAATGAGAATCGAAAGTTAAGGATCAATCTCAAAAAAAGAGTCGGAAGTTAGGGACCGACCTCAAAAGGAGGGAATCAAGAGTAAAGGATTGATTCTAAAATGAGAATTGAAATTTACAAAGAGGTTGTAGTGTTGAACCCATAGACATGTGTCATGTGAAAAGGTTGACATTGTTGAGGAAGATATGTGAAATTTTGTGAGATTTGTGCAGAACGTGAAATTCAGCGGGGAAGTTAAGAGGATTAGTGCAGACAAAGATAGTTGTGTTGCGCGAGCAAAGAGTAAGAGACCTCGAAATCGAGAGAATCAACTCAAAATATTTATTTTCTTTTCTTGTTGTTTTTATCATGTTTAGTTTTCAAAATATGTTTTCAAAAATTTAATTTTAGTTGGTTGATTTTTCAAAAGAGAGTTGTTTTGTTGTTTGCATGTTTGTTATTTTTATTTAAATTTTATTATCGTCAACTTTTTTTTTGTTTCGTTGTTTTGTTTTTTGTTCTTTATAATCTCGAACAAACACATGATCTATGGCTTTTAACCATCACACAAAAAGGCAATTGACAAAAAGATAAATTTCTGAAAGCAACTTCAATAATCTGTTCCAATAAATGTTATAGATTGAATGTAGGCCAAAACCTCAAAAAGTACAATATGCTAACAGCATCAAAGTACATCCACAAATGTTTCATAACAAGTATATATCATAAGCTGAGCATGTCTAATACATATCATATCTGCTATAATGTAGTACAGTAAAACGAAAATGAACCCTCTGAATGTCTGTTCTTGATGTGACAAGCTCCTAATCGAGCAGACCTTCTAAGCCACGCTCCAGGACAAGAGTTCCCTTCTAATGTACTTAGAGGTACAGCCCTCTCATAGCTCGTATGGTGGCAGTTCCTCCAATTTTGGATCTGGTTGAAATCCATATGGCATTTTACTGTTGTCCATTCATCGAAAGGTCACGGACACCCTACAGTGTCGCACCCCTGGAATACAGTGTTTGGAGACGTTCGCCCCATTTCCTTTAAGGACTAGCACTAAACCAACAGACAACAAAATTTCTACAGCTCCTCTGAATTCACCAGAACCAATGATATCATTTTCTTTTCCAAATAGTATGTTTCTTTTGCTCATGAATGAGACCATGCAAAAAGGTCTCACAAAGTCATGATGATCAATGTGCGGAGGTATGCAATCTTCTTCATCGTATATGTTGATGATGCAACTATTAGAGATGTAGTTAGCTAGAAATATACTCCATCAAACCATTCTTTTAATCATCCATTTTATCATTGGAGGTAGTGGATCCACCTGATCATGTGACAATCCAGGAGGATTTCCTTGTCTATCATTAGTAAAGTTGTAGTAGCAGCCGCACTGAATAGTAATCCTCCTCTTTCCTCGCATCCACTTTCTTGGCCCGGAATAGATTCTTTCCATAAGCAGGCCTGCTCAACCTCTATCTCTCAGGTCAAAAAATGCAATCGAGAATGTTTCATTCATCACTTTCTGCGAAGACCCTGGTGTATAATTCCTACCCTTCTAATATGTTGATGAACCTCCCTTGCACTTCTTCATAGAATTCAAAATTTCTTTTATTCACTTTGCTCATCTTATAGTACTCTACAGTACTAAGAATCGGTGGTTGTCAAGGATATTCCCTCATTTCAACGTCGTCGGGAACCCAAGCTGGTGCTGATTCTAGCACTAACGGAATGTGTGACTCGACATCCAAAGAGACATATGGCTCTGGACTTTACGGGACATATTGATATGTTCCCAGCAAGACATACGACTCCCCCATTGGGAAATCGACAGTTTGAGACCCATCATTGGTAGATGCATACTCCTTTAAGGTGTTGTAGTGTTGCTGTATTGCTGTAGGTGTAGGACATTACAGTCTGGGCATTCCACGAATGCCCCTATAGCTGACGCTTGTGTAGATATTTCGACGATGCAGGTCGGGCAACCCGTGCAAAAAATATCTGAAGCTGATGGTATTTCCGGCTCTGTAACAAACCTAGACTCTTCATCTATAGCAGGAAAGCTGGAAGAGGTTTCTCTCATATCTGGATCATAAATGTTTCCTTCAGGAATAGGGGTAAGTAAGTTCTCTACCTCCTTCTGGCATCTTCTTTCTTCTCGTAAGGAAGCCATCTACTTTCGACGGCTAGCATTTCTGTGCTGAGTTCCTTGTAGTGGAGAGTCTGATAGTCTCTCATTAATGACAGCGACTAGGCTCCCAGTTGGAGTAGCTATCATGGACGGTAGGCGACAGGGCCCCTACATCGGGTCTTGTTGTACCATCACAATCTTTCTCTTTAATGATGAATTCTCTTTGGTGGTCAATCTTAGCAGTGAGGGCAGCCCTTCCATTTCCTATCGGCTGACGAAAGCCATTAGAGGCCCCTCATAATCTATTTAAAATTGACTAAATTCCATGTCAAAGTCTATGGTTCCGCCCTGCGACACCATTTCCTTGTTGAGTGCGAGGTTTCATCCATCTTTAAAGGTGAAGATAAGCCTCTGGCCTGATATTTCTCTGCAGACAATAGGAAAAAGGTCAATGAGCTGAAACTTAGTGTGACAAGAACAAAAGAAAGTATTTATTAAAGCAAATTTTAGTTTATTTTGGTGAAGAAGTCATTTATTTGTGTATGCATTTTGTTTAGTTTAGTAGGATATTAAGTTTAAAAAGAAAAAATTGGAATGTATAATTTTTCAAAAATTTTCATTATGTTGAGGTTAATTTAATTACAAAAATTTTGGACCAGTCACGAACATTTGGCCACATAGATAACCCCAAAATTATCCAAATTTCAAAATTTCAACTTAAGCAATGACAAGCAATGTTAGGTTGTGTAGTATGTCTTCAGGTATCCTCCGTTGATTGGTAGCATGGGTCTTTCACCACAAAAATCTACTAATTGGTAGACTCTTCCTTCATAGACCATTTAAACGACAAATGATCCTTCCCAAGTTGGCTTGAATTTTTCACCTATTTTGCAGTGTGTAAGAATAGGCCTTTTGAGCAGAAGTACGAGGTCACCAACTTTAAATATCCTTGGCTTTAAATATCCTTGGGCAGCTTGTACCATCTTTGCCTGGTAAAGTTTCAAATTTTGTTGTGCTTTAAGTAATTTTTCCTCAAGTCTCCCTAGGTTGTGCTTCAAGTGTGCTTTAAGTAATTTTTCCTCAAGTCTCCCTAGTTCTTCAAGTCTGAGCTTTGAACTTTCTTCCGTTGTAAGTTGGTTGGCGACAACGACTTTGAAAGACGGCGTCTGAACTTCTAATGGGAGTACAACCTCTGTCCCGTACACAAGCACTGAGTGGGGGTCCTGAACATTGTCCAGTAGGCCCACAAGGCTTCTAACAGTTTGTTGTGTCAATCTCTTTTATTTTTATCCAGTGTTTTTTTTTAAATCTGTACCAATGTCTTGTTGAAGGCTTCAGTCAGGCCATTTGCTCTTGGATACTAAATTGTAGAGTATCTCCAATCTATCTCATGTTGTTTGACTAAATTGTTGATTTTGGTGCTTTTAAAAGCTATCCCATTGTCGGAGATTATTCTTCGCGGAACCCAAAAATGGTAAAAGACTTGGCATTTGAAGAATTGAAGGATGTGTTGTATCGTAACCTCTCATAATGGTGCTACCTCTGCCCATTTGGAGAAATAATCTGTAGCGGCAAGTATAAATCTGTGTCCATTGGAGGATGAAGGGTCTATCATACATATTATGTATATGCCCTAACACTCGAATGGCCACGAGGCAATGGTTGGGTGTAGCACATTCAGAGGTTGGTGTAAGGCCACCCCATGCACTTGACACTAGTGACATCTTCTGGTTGTATCCATGCAGTAGGAAATCATTGCTTTCTAGTAATATCAGAGTCATTCGATCTTTAGTTTCATCTTCAACCCTGATTGGTGAGTGCCACACAATTTGACATGTACTTCTTTAACAATATTCTGGGCTTCGGCTCTGCTCAAACATCATAGCCACATCTGGTCGAATGATCTCCTGTAGAGGACGTCACCTACTAGAGCATATGACATAGCCATTTTTGTAATGTGGTGTGCTACTGCTTTGTCCTCTGAAAGCTTTCTAGTATGCAAATATTCTATTAATGGCTTGCACTAATCTTCGTTGATATCAGCAACTGCATTTATCGCTTCTTCTTTTTTGAGCTTGTGATGAGTTTTGAGGTCGATTTGAGACAAAACTTGTCTTCCTTGTAGTGTGATTTCAATAGAATCTTTTGGGGGACACCCCAGCTCCTTAGCGAGTTTTGCTAGAGCATCGGCATATGAGTTTTGAGGTCGATTTGAGACAAAACTTGTCTTCCTTGTAGTGTGATTTCAATAGAATCTTTTGGGGGACACCCCAGCTCCTTAGCGAGTTTTGCTAGAGCATCGGCATGGGAATTATCTCTTCTAGGAATCCAGTAGAAAGTCACATTGGGGATCTACTCCACCAGCTTCATCATGTACTGATGGTATTCTGCTAGTTGTGGTTTCAAAATTTTCTATTGTCCAGTGACTTGCAGGATGACGAGCTGAGAGTCGCCATAGATGGCAATGTTTGTTATATCCATTGAGATTACTAATTCCAATCTGGTGATTAAAACTTCATATTCTGCTTTGTTGTTGGTGCACGGCTCTGTCAAGTGGTATGAGAACCTCAACATACCCTTATCTGACTTGATAAAGATCAAAGGATCCCTACTTTGCCTTGTATAACTATGTCTGATCTTTTGTCTTTTCTGGCTGATGAAGCACCGTTGAAGTACATTTTCTAGCATTGCACGCTGGAGAATTCCATTTGTAGTATTTGTTCATCTAGTAACTCGTCGTTGAGAGGGGACCCACCTGGCAATGGGTGTGCAGCGAGAAAGTCTGCTAGAATTTGTCCCTTGATAGCACGCAGGGGAATAAAAGTTATATCAAATTGCAATAAGATCATTGAGCATTTTGCTAGATGTCCAGAGAGTGTTGGTCGGGTCATCAAATATTGCAACGGAGTGACTTTTGAGATTAGGGTAATCTTATGAGAAAGCATATAATGTCTAAGTTTTTGGGCGGCGAAAATCAAAGCTAGACAATGCTTCTCAATAGGTGGATACCTTATCTTCATCGGTAATAGGTGGCGACTCAAGTAGTAGAGTGTGTTTTCTTTACCCACCTCATTAACTTGGGCTAAGAGGGTGCCAAGAGACTCATCTAAGGCCACGGTATAAAGTATCAACGAATTCCTTGGGATAGGGGCTGCTAAAACAGGAGGTGTCATTAAATATTATTTAACATCTTCAAAGACCACCTGTAATTTCTCTTCCAAAATGAATTTGTAGTCTTTTTTAATTAATGCCGAGAAGGGCTAACACCTACCTGAGAGAATTAGAAATAAAGCATTTCAAATATGCTAACTTCCCTTGGAAGGAACGTAGTTGTTTCTCGGTTTTAGGAGGAGGCATTTCTAAGATACCTTTAATCTTATTTGGGTCGATCTCGATTCCCCGATGATTGACAACGAATCCTAGAAATTTCCCGGTGGTAATGCCAAAAGTGCACTTTAAGGGATTCATTTTAATGTCATATCGTCGTAACCATTCGAACACGATCCTCAAATTGAACAAATGGTCTATCTTTCATTTACTTTTGATGAACAAATCATCCATGTAGCATTCCACTTGATTGTGAAATGAGGTCATCGAAAATATTCATCATTGCATGTTTTTTTGTTGCTCCAACGTTCTTCAGGCCGAACGGCATCACTGTATAGCAGAAAATCCCGATAGGTGTTCTGAACGCTATAAGTGCTGCATCTTCGGGAGCCATCTTGATTTGGTTGTATCCTGATGATCCGTCCATGAAGGAGAAAATTTAGTGTGTTGAAGAAATATCCACCATCATTTATGGCATTGGTAGTGGAATCTCGTCTTTTGGACACGCTTTGTTCAAATCTCTGAAGTCGACACAAACACGTATTTGTCCATTTTTCTTCTTAACTGGGACAATGTTAGCTAACCATGTGGGGTATTTCTCTTCTTTTACAATACAAACATCTATTAGTTTCTTCACCTCAGCAATTACTTGTTGCTCTATTAGCAATTACTTGTTGCTCTATTTACTTGTTGCTCTATTTCAAGGGGCATACTTCTAGGAGCTTGTTTCACTGGGGTTATATTCCTTTCTACCCCGAGTTTATGAACTGCAACCTCTGCTGACAGTCCTCGCATTTCATCATAGCTCCATGCGAAGCAATCTTTAAATTCTGTTAACAGTTTGATCAATTGTAAAGATTCTTCATT
>NW_018218611.1:27703-31298 GCF_001263595.1 Phalaenopsis equestris
CTCTTCTGATTCAATAGTAACAACCATAAAAAATTTTGAATAATTAACTGATCTGACTGTACCAAATCCAAGACCCTCTTTCGAGTTTGGAGTTTGACTTTTAATTTTCCATAATTTTTCAAAAAGCTGAAATTTATCTTTTGGCATTTGTTTTGGTAAATGTCCCTGTTGAATTAACTTTTGAACACAAGAAGAGAAGTAACCAAAAGGCAATTCCATTAATTCATTAGAATCAACATCCAAATTTACATGTTTTTCAAGCTCATGAGAGGTAGAAGCACGGTAAAATTTGATCGATTTTGAACCAGCACTACGGACTTCCTTGACCTCTAAACACTTGACCTTTTGAGGGATGGAGAATCAGAGTAAGGGTCATAGCATTCACACAATGGTTTATCGGATCATACATCGTCTCATATTCTCTTTTCTCTGCATCTTCTAAGGATATCTCGTATTGAGATTTCTTCTATTTTTTCATCATTATTTCATCTTAGGAATTGTCTTCATCACCAATGTTGATGGTTGGCCTAGTCCGTTCAACGATTAAGTTGATTCTTCCACGTCCACGTCCCCGACATAGATCTCGGGTACACGAACTAAAAGAACCTCCATGAACTTGTTGCAAAAGAGTGGTGGAAGATCGCTGGTGGAGTTGAATGGTCTCCTATTTCTGATTTTTTTGAATCTTCACTTTTATTTGTTGTAATTTTCCGAGAGAAGACAATTTTCTTCAGAGGTGCGTAGTAGGCAGCATCTTCATGAATACCAACTTCATGAACTGAAAACAAAGATCTCCCTTAATGCAGTGCTATTATCCCTCTTTGTAATACTTGATGCACTGGTGTAGAGACAATAGAACCATGTTGTGTTCGTGAATTCACGGTTGACCCAGTAGAGCGTTGAAAGGCAACATTGATGATATGAAACTTAGCAGTTGTTGTTAGTTCTCCAACCTTCATAAGCAATGTAATTGATCTGAGGGCTCTCTCTCCCTTTTGGTTGAATCCTCTTAGCATAATTTTATTGGTTGTACGCTCCTGAGCTTCATTTTCCAAATAAGCCAATGCCCGTAAACTCTGTGCCAAATAGGAGCATACATATTCTTTACCCTTTTGACCAGACATAAAGAACATTGACTAATCCTATGCTTGGTTACTAAATCTGCAGCTAGGCTGGGAGGATACCGGCTCTTACTTCAAAGCTCCCACGTTCCCCTCGCCTGAGGGCTAACATCTACACTTCAACACCCAAAAGATAGTACCGAATTGAGGATTTTAGCCTGAGCACTCTAAAATCTCCAATTCTACGCCTGATATTTTTTATTTCCCTATTTATTTGCACCCAAATTTCAAGGACTTTGACCTCTCTAAATCTTAGATTTAATCTTCACTTTAGTTGTAAAACTCAACATATTTTAACAAATCAAATGGCTAGATTGAAAGTAAAATAAGATTGAAGTGAAAAGATCATCACAACTTCTTTAACATTCTCATGGCACAGCCAATTCAAATTACCATTTCATAAAATCTCAAGAATCGGAGAAAGACAGAGAAAACTACTCAGAACTCATGGAAAAGATCCGACAAAACTTGGAATTTATATATAAAAGTAAAGTCATAAAACTTCAATAAGTACATACAACTTATCTCTAATTCCTCCCCAAGCAAACTCCTGGAAGTTTCTCTGAATCTCTTCCTTTCTTTACATTACACAGAATTCTCTTTCGAAGAGGCAAGGAGAAAGAAATCTCTCACTTTCTTTCCACCCTTACAATCTCTCAAATAATTCCTCACAATACTAACCACTCGCTACACTCTAATGGGCACCACAAACAACAAAAACTCCGCGGACACCCCTGTGGACACCACTTTTTTGGCCTCCCAATTGTTTCTTTTAAAGTTGTAGAAGAGTTTTCAAGCGTTGCCCAAGCGTCCCTTAAAAAATCATCCACATTCAATGCATCTGTTGAGAGAACCGACGTGCTCGCCGTCGACGGCCTTCTAGAATATTTAATTCTGGACTCTCGGGAACAACCCATTGTTGGTGCCCAAGATTAAATCTTCATATTTTTGTCCTTTTTGCTCCAAATCGTGAATTCACGGTTGACCCAGTAGAGCGTTGAAAGGCAGCATTGATGATATGAAACTTAGCAGTTGTTGCTAGTTCTCCAACCTTCATAAGCAATGTAATTGATCTGAGGGCTCTCTCTCCCTTTTGGTTGAATCCTCTTAGCATAATTTTATTGGTTGTACGCTCCTGAGCTTCATTTTCCAAATAAGCCAATGCCCGTAAACTCTGTGCCAAATAGGAGCATACATATTCTTTACCCTTTTGACCAGACATAAAGAACATTGACTAATCCTATGCTTGGTTACTAAATCTGCAGCTAGGCTGGGAGGATACCGGCTCTTACTTCAAAGCTCCCACGTTCCCCTCGCCTGAGGGCTAACATCTACACTTCAACACCCAAAAGATAGTACCGAATTGAGGATTTTAGCCTGAGCACTCTAAAATCTCCAATTCTACGCCTGATATTTTTTATTTCCCTATTTATTTGCACCCAAATTTCAAGGACTTTGACCTCTCTAAATCTTAGATTTAATCTTCACTTTAGTTGTAAAACTCAACATATTTTAACAAATCAAATGGCTAGATTGAAAGTAAAATAAGATTGAAGTGAAAAGATCATCACAACTTCTTTAACATTCTCATGGCACAGCCAATTCAAATTACCATTTCATAAAATCTCAAGAATCGGAGAAAGACAGAGAAAACTACTCAGAACTCATGGAAAAGATCCGACAAAACTTGGAATTTATATATAAAAGTAAAGTCATAAAACTTCAATAAGTACATACAACTTATCTCTAATTCCTCCCCAAGCAAACTCCTGGAAGTTTCTCTGAATCTCTTCCTTTCTTTACATTACACAGAATTCTCTTTCGAAGAGGCAAGGAGAAAGAAATCTCTCACTTTATTTCCACCCTTACAATCTCTCAAATAATTCCTCACAATACTAACCACTCGCTACAATCTAATGGGCACCACAAACAACAAAAACTCCGCGGACACCCCTGTGGACACCACTTTTTTGGCCTCCCAATTGTTTCTTTTAAAGTTGTAGAAGAGTTTTCAAGCGTTGCCCAAGCGTCCCTTAAAAAATCATCCACATTCAATGCATCTGTTGAGAGAACCGACGTGCTCGCCGTCGACGGCCTTCTAGAATATTTAATTCTGGACTCTCGGGAACAACCCATTGTTGGTGCCCAAGATTAAATCTTCATATTTTTGTCCTTTTTGCTCCAAATTTGCTCCTTTTTGCATCTTTTTGCTCCAATGACCATAATTCAACATACCTACAACAAAACATCAAAAATACATTTCTTTAAAGTATAATATCATCAAAATAAATGTAAAATTGGTATGAAAATCTCAACATATTTTCCTTTGGTCAAAATCCCCCAAACTTAAATATTACTTGTCCTCAAGTAATTTTAGTACTACATAAAAATTATGATCTACTGTGGTAAAGTTTTAATTCAGAAATGCTATAAGTTTGATTTAAGTAAATACCATAGTGAGATTTTCAGAAAAA
>NW_018218611.1:31565-35689 GCF_001263595.1 Phalaenopsis equestris
AAATTGAACATCACCTTTTTTTCCCTAAATTTGAAACTCAAAGCATCCCTTTACCTTATAAGTATTTCATAGCTTTTACATCATTGAGCCCCAATCTTTTCTTCTCAAATGAATTTCTAAAATTCTTAATTCTTCAAAATATAGGTTTCTTTACTTTAAATAGTTAACTTTAGTCTTATTCTCTTATACTAAATATCTTAATCTAAAAAATTAATTTTCCTTACAAAAATATTCCTTTAAATCTACCATAATATTTAAATATCTACAAAATATAGTTATCTTAATTAAATTCACTACAAAAATCATATTAATAATTTTTGAAAATACTTAAATTTAGAACATATAATAGTTAATCTTTTTCTTCCCTCCCCTAAACTTAAATTTTTCAATATGGAATGATACGGTTGGAAAGAAAAATTTTAAATATAAATCATACCTTTGTACTTTAGGCATTTTCATCTTTTTAAAATTTTTGCAGTTCCTTCTCAAAATTTTTACTTTAACTGGTCTGTAATATTAGGAGATTTTTATACATATAAAACATTAGAGAAATTGCTAGGTAGTGAAATTTTAAAATAAGTATAAAACTAAATATTATACAAACACAATATTTCACTAACACATCACAATACAATTTTATAAAGTACTAATCAAGGTCTATAATAAGGTCTATTATAACTACACACGTAAATTTCAACTACAACACTAAACATTTATAACAATAATTAAAAATTATCTAACTGCAAACATAAAATAAAATATAGAATAAAATGAAAGTAGAAATAAACATAAATCCATCTCTATCACAAAATCACAAAACAAAAGTACATCAATCACTATCATATATCAAAATCCCATACTATATCCTCGTCTCCCTGGCCGATTGGGCTGATACTGAGTATAATGGGGGCATTCAGGAAAAGTAACATCAGGCTCACCTCTGTAGTGTCGGGCCTGAGCTTCGTAGTAATTTATCTCGAGGTCATAATAATTCTTTCATTTATTTTCTCTATACTCTTCTGCTGCAAGGTTAACTCATTCATTAAATCTTGAAGGGTAGGGGAACTAGAGGAAGGAAGGTCATAACTAGTAGAGTGGAAATCTCTACTAGTAGAAGGTTTTTTACTCCTACTCCCAGATCTCCATCCTTCATGGGATTCATACGTCTTTAAATTAGCTTTACTAATGGGTTTCATAGGGTAAACCCATTTTTCATCATCTCCAGCTTCAACTCCAGAAAGTTGGCAAAGTGCATAAATGAGGCCAGGATGTCCCAAAACTCCACTTGATTCACTCCTTGCCGGAGTCAAAATATTCTTATAAATAATTCTCCCCACATTTATAGTCCAATTTTTTTGAATAAAGAAATTCAGAATAGCTCTATCTCTTGTTACCTCACTATGGTGATAGGTAGGTAATAAAATAGAGGAAATAAAATAGTGCCACGCTTTAGATGTGGCATTCAACATAGAAGCAAAAAAATTTACTTGTTCTCGTTGCTTTATCTTCCATGTCCCTTTATCATCAGTGATAAAGTTAATGACATTGTTCAACAGGCCTTCCATTGTACTGAAGGTTTCATAATTGCAGATGTAGGAGTCTGGGACTTCATAAAATGAGTTAATGCGGGCGACATTAAACTGGCACTAAACTCAAGGGCGGCACTAAACTCAACAGAAACCCCTCTTACTCAAACAGTTCCGTCCTCAGAATAGAACGCAATGGCATATAATTCTTTCACAATTTTCACAGCAGACTTATTGGTGGTATAACAGAAGTTTTCCCATCTCTGTTCTGTAATAACTCGTTCGACTTCTCCTCCCGGACTCTCAAAAACACGATCTTGTATACATTTCTTCCCTTGAAATATTGAAGTAAATCTTGACTGAGCCTTCGCATTGATGAAGCGAGACTTGTCAAACTCAAGTCGCCTCTTTTGTTGTGGAGCCATTTCAATCTAATAAAAAAAAACTTTGAAATACACTTCAAATACTCAAATAATGGCTTCCAAGAGTGACTCTAAGAGTTCAAAACTAAGTTCCATGAATTTCTTCCAAATATTTTCTCCACATTCTCAATTTTTTTTTCAGATCTCTTCAATGTTGAAGAAATTCAAGGTGAAAATCAAATATTTTTAGTTTGGAGTGAAGCTCTTACCGAGAGATTATAAAATATGGTGTCTAAACGCTTTGAAATCGCCCCAAATCCAAGATGTTCAACCCCTAGATCAAAATTTTCATTTTTTAAGAGGAAGGGGATGATGAATAGTGGCAGTTGACTGGTCAAGATTGCGTTTAAAATTATTTTTTTCGGTATCTCGCCATCAGCGGGGTCTTCAGCTTCGTCAGCGAGATCTATTTAATTAAATAGCTTAAGTTTTGGGAATAATCCGCCATCAGTGGCATAGATGGCGCCATCGGCGAGATTTTCAAAATTAGTTCAATTCCAGATTTTTGCGATTTCGATCAATTTCAAGCCTCGTCAACATTCTTTCAATCATTATAAACATAAATTTAAGTGATTAAATGATTTACTAACACCAATAAACATTCACAAGACAAAACATTACAATTATATATAAAATCCAAGGGTTACATTACACGTTACACGACACACATAAGTTTGGTATTTTCTCAACCTTAATACATCAATTCAGCATCGTAATCCAAGCCACAACACTTTAAACGCTGAAAACATACATTTAATGCTCAATCTCAACTATACTAAGATCTAAAAGAAAAATTTTAAAGTAAAGCAAACACATAAGTTTAAATTAAATCAGACACATAGATATAAAGGTAGTAAAGTAAATCTACTACTCCTCCGATTCAGTGCTTGTTTCTCATCTGATATCGCCCATAGATTGAACATGAACGAAGAGGTTATAGAAGGGTTGGTTTGGGAATTCTTCAGTAGAGTCCTCTTCTATCATTCCCATCTTTCTCACCAATCGTATCAAACTTCCTTCGATATGTCCAGACTGATCAAAATGTACTTTCATCCTCTAGTCTAGATGATAAAAAAAATTAGAGATATTGTTAATTGCATTCATGACATTTTGTACCTCTTTCTCCAATTTCTTGATTCTTTGTAGGATCACTAGTGTCTTGTGAAGAACTAAAGGCTGAATAGGAAGTGAATTCTGAGACGATTGATCCACAGTAATAGTCATATCATTCTCATGTTCATTGGTTGGGAACTTCTCAGTTGGGTCCAAAGGTTTCCAATATAGAAGTACCATTTCTCAATTCTCATAAGATACTTGGAACTGACTGTAGAGTAAGAAAATTGTTGAAGGATGTCCAAGCCCATAAGTTGATCCATGAACGATCATGCACAAAACAGACTTCACAATTATCGATCTAATATCGATCGGCAGTCCCATTTGAATACAGTAATTTAAAAAAGCAATTTCTTTAGTAACTTACCGATCCTCATCATCGGTAATAGTTTTGCAGAAATGAAGAAGTGCCAGTGTTTAAAAACGGGTTTTAGAACTGTAGCAGAGAAACTAACATACCTGTTTTCTCTCATTTCCCAGTCTTCTGTCTCATCCGTCAAATATTGGTTGATCTCATTCATGAGATTTCTTATTAGGATGAAGTTGGAATAATGGCAAAAAGGAACATTCTCAATCATATATAACTCATTAATCCGTGCAGGAGTAAAAGTTATCCATCTACCTCGCACATAGACGACTCCCTGGTTGATTCCATGCAAATTAGCATAAAACTCCTTCACCACAGGAACGACTACGGCGGCTATAGTGTATCACAACACTTCCCATCGTCATTGCACAATCATCTCTTCAATTACTGTCGAAGGATTGTTCAATCCTCATTTCACGAATCCTCTTCCTTTGATTTATCTCCTCTTTGTCAACACTTTGTTGAAGATTCGTTGCACCTCAGAACTAATGAACTTTCTCCGGTTGAGCACTCAAAATCTAAGGTTTTCAGTGGAATTGGAAGCCATAGGGATGAATTTGGTGGAGTTTCAATATGTTTTTGGTGTAATATGAATTTAAGAACCAAATTTGGAATTTTATATGGAGTAAATCCCGCCTAAAACCACAAAAAACCGTCATTTCAAACTGCAGAAACCGTCATCCCGCCATTGTCGCC
>NW_018218611.1:37849-38302 GCF_001263595.1 Phalaenopsis equestris
TGTATTTATTCCTAAAATGGGATCCTCCGTCAGTGATAATCATTCTCGACATTCTGTATCTAGTGAAAATATTTTTTCTTAAAAATCTTGAAACACTTTTAGCGTCACAACGAGGTAAATCTTGTGCTTCAATCCACTTTGAAACGTAATCTGCCGCAGCTAACATGTATAAGTTCCCATATGAAGGAATAAATGGTCCCATGAAATCCAATCCCCAAACATCAAAGATCTCAACTTCTAACATGAAATTCAGAGGTATTTCATTTCTTATAGATATATTGCCTACTTATTGGTATCTATCACAAGTTTTTAAGTATTTGTAAACATCTCTAAAGAGAATAGGCCAATAGAATTTAGCTTGTAAAATTTTGTAAGCAGTTTTATCAGTTCCAAAATATCTTCCAAATTCAAAATCATTAAATTTCTGAATAATTAGTTCAGTTTCTTCATAAG
>NW_018218612.1:0-846 GCF_001263595.1 Phalaenopsis equestris
AATTATAATCTCTTGAAATTTTTATTGGAGGTAGAGCTAGACTAGAGGAGCCTTTGGGTCAAATTTGACAATTTTTTGAATTCTTTGTGATTTATTAGAATTATTTTAAGGGTCTTCATTATTTAATAAAAATAAAATATTTTAACTGGTGAAAATTAAGTTTTATATTTTTGAAAAATCTCCCCAATGTCAAAAAACTTAGAGGAGCAAATTTTATATTTTTCTGATTTTCCTTTGATTTACTGGAATATTTATAGTGAAAAAAACTTATTTTTAGAGTTTTTTAAAAAAAATTTATTTTTGAGCTTTAAAATTCAATATCTTTATTTAGAAAACCAGGAAAAATATTCTAATGGTTTTTAAGTGATTAGGAAACAACTAAGAACATTTCCATTAGTTTTATTATTTTTATGATTTTTATGATTTTTTAATTATTTAATTATTTAGAATAGGCCAAAAAATTAAGTTTTTATTTTAAATATCATTTTATTTTTAGAAAATACCCCTGATCACAGAGGACTCAAAAAACTAATTTTCATAATTTTTTGAGTTATATTTTGATTTTTAAAAAATCATTTAAATGTTACGAGTGGTATTTATCTTTAAAAATAAATTTAAGTTATCAAATGAACTCAAAATATTTTAAAACTTTTATGATGAGTTCTTTGAATTATAAATCACAGTGGAGATAAAAAATCAAGTCTTTTAAATTTTAAAATTTTTCAAAATTAATTATCTTAGTGATTTAGTATTTGGAAAATTTAAGGATGTTTTAAATGACTTGACCCATGATTATTTTAAATGACTTGACCCAAAATTTTCTTGGGATTTAATAACCAATATGCT
>NW_018218613.1:0-889 GCF_001263595.1 Phalaenopsis equestris
CGAATAAAAGCATTAGGGAGAGAATTAGAGAGAAGTGGAGAGAGAAATAAAGAGAAAGGATGGAGAAAGATAGAGAGAGAGGGAGAAGGAAAAAGAAAGATGCAAGTAGAGCAAAAGAAAGAAAGAGGGATGAACAATAAGGGAAGGTGAGAGACAAATAGAGAACAAATAAGAGAAAGTAAGAGAAGAGAGAGAGAGATTGATAAATAATGAATGAGATAGAGATGAAGAGCATTTAAGAGAGAGAGATTGAAAGAGGGGGTAAGGAGCTAGAGAGTTAGAGGCAGATCGGGAGGTAAGGTTGGAGGGAGGGAAGAGAGGGAGAGGGAGGTAGAGCAGAAGAGGGTGGAAGAGAAAGGGTCATAGAAACGAAAGAGAGATAAAATAGATATATCAAGTGTGAAAGAGATAGGCAATAGAAGGGAGAGAGATGAAGTGAGTGAGTGAGCATGGGAGATAGTTAGAGTAGAGTGAGAGAGAAAGGGGGAAAGCAAGAAACGAAGGGAGGGACATGAGAGGGAGGGAGGGCTGGAAGGAAGGAGAGAGATAGAAAAAATGAAGAGACATAGAGTGAGAAAGGAGGGAGGGATGGATGAAAAAAGAGCAAGAAGATAGAGAAGAGTTACTTAAAAGAGAGGAGATAAAAAAAGAAAGACTTAATGAGAGGGGATGTGGTTGGAGATAAAGAGAGGTGAGTGAGGGAGGAGAGAGGAGAGAGGGGGAGAGAGTGAGAGAGACAAGAGGGAAATAAAAATGTGAGAAAAGAGAGGAAAAGGAAGGAAGACATGAGTGTGGAGGTTGTTTAAGATGGAAGGAAGGAGGGAGGGAGAAGTAATATTGGAAGACATAAATAAGTGAAAGGTAGTGAGAGGGAGAGAGCAAGAGAGAG
>NW_018218613.1:2086-3060 GCF_001263595.1 Phalaenopsis equestris
CATTGTGGGGGAGAAAGAGAATAAAGATAGAAAGAGTCATAGAGACTAAGACAGGGAAGAAAAGAGAGCAAGAAAAATAGAACTAGTGAGATAAAAAGAGAATGAGAAGAGAGGGGGAGAGCGATAAAAAATTATTGAGGCGAGGGAGAGATGGGTAGAGAAAGGTAAGTAAATGAAAGAGCGAGAGGCGCTGACAAGAAGAGAGTAGGAAGAGAGGGAGGTAGGATTGAAGGGAGGGAGTAAGGGAGAGAGAGTGGGTGAGAGAGAGGATAGAGATGAGAGAGAGAGGGAGAGAGTGTGGGATAAAGACAGCGAGATAGAGTAAGTGAGAGAGAGTGAGAGAAAGAAAAGAGAGAGTGAAAGAGTAGAGAGAGTGAGATAATAGAGAGAGTAAGCCAGAACAGGAAAAAGACAAAGAGAGAGAAATGAAAGATGAGAGATGTAGAGAGTGAGAGAGTAGGGAAGAGGGTGTGAGGGAGAGAGATTAGAGAAAGAAATGGAGAGGGAGAGATAGATTGATTTAGCATGAGAGAGAGATAAAGAGAAGGATATATAATAAGAGAGAGACCATTAGGGAGGTAAGGTCGGAAACGAAGAAAAAGAGGAAGAGAGGAGATAAAGTAAAAAAGAGGGGGAGAGAGAGTGACAGAGACCTAGGAAAAGCAGGAAGAGAGGGAGCACGAGTGTACATGAGAGGGAGGAAGATAAAGAGAGGGAGATTAAGGAAACAAAGCAATAAATATGGGAAGATAGATTGAAAAAGAAACAGAGGGAAAGAATGGGTATAGATAGAAAAGAGAGTAGGAGAGAGACAAGGAGTGAGAGGGAGGATGGGCAAGGGAGAGAGAGGAAACAAGAGTAAGAGAGAGGGAAGAGAGAGTAAGACAGGAAAGTGAGAGAATGAAAAGCATTAGAAAGAGAATAGAGAGAGGGGGAGAGAGAGAAAGAGAAATGATGGAAAAAGATAGAGAGAG
>NW_018218613.1:6119-12287 GCF_001263595.1 Phalaenopsis equestris
GGAGAGAGAAGGAGATGAAGATCTATTGAATAAACAAGGAGGGAGGGAGACGGAGAGGGCAAGAGAGAGTGAGGGAGAGGGTAAGAGAGAAAGAAAGAAAGGAAGGGTAGGTAAGGGAGAAAAATATAGAAAGAGGGCTAGGAGTGAGAGAGAGAGAAGAGTGTGTGAGAGAGAGAGTGAGCGAGAAAGAGAGCAAGAGAGACATAGAAGAGCGAGAGATAGAGAGTGATAGCGAGGGATAGAGAGTGAGAGAGTGATAGAGAGAAGAGATAAGGAGAGAGGTAGAGAGAAATTGAGGAGGAGAGAGTGGCTGGGAGTACACTTAAGAGAGAGAAGTAAAATGGGAACAAGTGAGAGAGTGTGTCGGTGAGAGCAAGCGAGATAGAAAGAGAAGGAGGGAGGAACAGAGAGAATGAGAGGGAAAAAGAGAGTGGGGGAGAGAGTGAAGATAGAGAGGTAATTAGGGAGGGATAGAGAAAAAAATAAGGAGGTCAAGAGAAAGAAAGTAAGAGAGAAACGAGAGAGGGAGAGAATAAAGATAGTGATAAAAGAGAGTGGAAGCTAGAGATTGTAAAATGGTCAAAGAAAAAGAATGAGGGAAAGATGGGGATAGAGAGAGTAAAAGTGAAAGAGTAATAGTGAGAGAGAGTGGGAGGGAGCAAGAGAGAGAAGAGATTTTGAAAGGAGTAAGAATCGAGAGAGAGAGAGGGGGGAGGTATATATATAGAGATAGGAGAGAGATGAGAGAGTAGGGAGGGAGTGAGTATAGAGAATGGGAGAGAGAGGGAAGATAGAGAAGAGAATGAATTGAAAGAGAGAGATGAAAGGCTGAGAGAGAGAGGGGGAGAGTGAGCAAGTGATAGAGAATGTCAAAGAGATAAGGGGAAGGAGGGAGGGAAGGAGAGGGCACAAGAGAGTGAGAGTGAGAGGTAGGGAATGAGAAAACAGCTAGAGAGACTCTATATCTTTATCTCACTATCTCTCTCCCTTTTCATCTGATTCTCTCCCTTACTTTCTCCTTTTGCTTCACCAACTTTCTCCGCTCCTCTTTCTCTGTTCTCTCCCCCACCTCTCTCTTACACTCTTACCCTTTCACTCACTCTTACTATATCTCTTGCTCTTGCTCTCTCTTCTCTCTAGCTCACACGCAGGCTCTTCTTTCTCTCTCCCTCTATGTGTCATCCTCTCACATAATTTATGTCTCCCCTGCTCTCTCTACCCTCCACTCTCTACCTTTATCCTTTCCCTCTCTCTTCCTCTCTCTCTCTCCATTTCTTATTCCCTCTCTTTCTCAGAAGTTCTATCTTGCTCTCTCTCTCTCTCATTCTCTCTCTATCTTTCTCGCTCTCTCTTCTTTTTTTTGTCGTCTCATTTGCTTAGACTATTTTACTCTCTCTTCACCCTGATATTTTTCTACGATATTCTCTCTCCCTCTACACCCTCCTCTCATCCTCTATCTCTTTATCTCTCCCTCGCACACACACTCTCCCTCTTCCTTTCTCTCTCTCTCCTCCCTCTCTTTCTCAATTTCTTGCTTCTCTCGATCTCTCTTGTCTTCACTACCTTACAATCTCTCTCTTTCCATCTTTTTTACTATCTCATCCTCTCTTTAAATAACTTTCTTTTTTTATTTATCTTTCGTTCTTTCTACTCTTACTCAGCTCTCTTCTCTCTCACTCACTCTCTCTCTAAAACTCTTATCTCTCTACTTCCTCTTTCTCTTTCTTTTTCCCTTTTTCCTTCTCCCTCACTTCCTCTCCCTTTATCCCTCTGTCCTCCCACAATCTCTCCCTTTCACTCTTTCTCTCTTGAACTCCCTCTTTCTCACTCCCTCCCTCTCTCTCACTCGCTTGCCCTCTATCTCTCTATCTCTATTTCTCTCACCTTTCTCTCACCTTTCTTTTACCTTTCTCACATTATCTTTTCTATGTTCCTTTATCTCTTTCGTTCTCTCTCACACTCTTACTCTTCTCTTTTGCTCTCTCCCACTTTTTTCTCACTCCCTCTCTCTCCCTCACACCCTCCCACCATCTCCATCTCTTCTTAGGCCTCGTTTTTTCTCTCTCGTCCACCTCTTTTCCATGATCTCAATCTCTACCAAATTTTCTCTCTCTCTCTCTCTCCTAGGATCTTGCTCAATGACAATCCCACCCTCTTTCTTCATCTTTTTCTATACTCTTACTCTATCTACCTCTTTATTTTTCTCTCACTTTCTCTCATCTCTCTCCCTCTCCACCCTCTCTCTATATCACTATCTCACACTCTCTCCCTCAATCTCCTCTCTCTTAAATCTCTCTATCATGTTTCTTTCTATCACTCTCTCCCTCTCTCACCCTGCCTCCTTCTCTTCCTCTATCTCTCTTGCTCTCATTTCTCGCTCTTTTTTTTTCTTGTGCTCTTTCTCTCCTTTCTTATATCTCTCGCACTAACAACCTCTCTATACCCCTTATCCCCCAGTTTCTCAACTCTCCATCTCTCCCTCCCTTATCCTCTCTCATTTTGTACTTCTCTCTAGCTCGCACTTTTCTATTTCTATCCTTCCCTCCATTCATCCTTCCCTTCTTTTCCTCTCCCTCTCACAATATCTATATTCCCTCTCTTACTATTTTTCTCTTGCTCTACATCCTTTGCACTCATTTTTAACTCTCCACCTTTTTAAGCAGGGAGGGAGAGATAGAAGTCTCCCCTATCTACCTCACTCTTCTTTCTCCTTCTCACCTACTCTTCCTTCTTTAAGAAAGAGGAGGGAGGGAGAGAATAAAAGGGAGAGAGAGAGAGAGAAAGGGAGGAGGGGGAGAGAGTGTGTGTGATAGAATAAGGAAGGTAGAGATAGTTGGTGAGAGGGCAGGGAGAGAGTGAGATAGAGAGAGCTAGAGAAAAAAACATAAAGGGAGGAAGGAGCAAGAGGAAGTGAGTAAGTGTGAGTAAGAGAGAGAAAGAGGAGTGGGAGGAAGAGAGTAAGTGTGAGTAAAATTAAGGAGTGAGAAAGGCAGTAAAAAAGGGGGAGAAAGAATAAGTTAGAAATAGAGAAAAAAAAGAGGATGGTAGTGGGAGCAATAGTAGGAGAGAGAGAGGAATAGAGATATAACAAGGAGGTGAGAGAGAAAGCTAGGAAGACGCATAGAGAAAGGTGAGAGAGAGGGAAAGGAAGGAGAAATTGAGGGAAGTAGGGACTCTTGCTCTCGCTCATCATTCTCACACACTTTCTCACTCTATCCCACAGTCCCTCCCTCTCCAACCCTTATTCCACACTCCCACTCTCTACATCCGCTTATCCTACTATGATAGGAGGAGATTGATAGAGAAGGCATGGAAGAGATAAAGCTAAAGAGATATAGAGAGTAAAGGAGAGAAGATAAATTGAATAAGAGAAAAGCAAGGAAAGGGAGGGATAGTGGGTGAAAAAGAGAGAGAGGGTGAAAGAATGGATAAAGTCAGAGGGAGGAAGGGAGGGAGAGCAACAAGAGAGTGGGAAGAGTGATTAGAGAGAAGATACAGAGTGAGGAGAGAGCAGAGAGAGGGATAGTGATGGAGGGAGGGAGGTATTGTTGAGAGAGAGAGAGCAAAGATATAAGAGTGAGATAGAGGGAAAGGGAGAATAAGAAGTGGTGGGAAGGAAAGAGAATAAGTGTGAGAAAGTGTGAGAGAGTGAGAAGGAAAGAGGGAGGACAAAAATATGGAAGAATGGGGGAGGAAGTCCAAAGAGAGAGGGAGATAAAGAGAAGGTAGAAAAAAGAGAGCGACATGGAGGGTGAGAGAGGGGGGAGAGAGAGCAAGAGAATAGGGAGAGTGAAAGATGAGAGAGAGCAAGCTATAGCAAGAAAAGAGATAGAGAGTAGGAAGGGATGGATGGAGGGAATGTTAGAGGGAGAGAGAGAAAATGATAGCTAAGAGAAAGCAAGAGAGTGTGAGACAGAGACCGATAGAAAGAGAGAGCAAGAAGAGAGAGTAGAGAGTGAGAAAAAAGAGTGACAAAATAGAAATGGATAGAGAGAGCAAAGAGATAGATAAGGAATTAGAGCAAGCAAGATAAGGTAAAGAGAAGAGAGAGAAAAGAGATTGATAGAGAGAGAATGAGATACGGAGGGGAGATAGAGAGAGGGTAGGTCAAAGAGAGTGTTATAAAGGGGAGAGAGGGGGAGTGTGAGGGAAAGAAGAGAGAGCAAGAGAGAGAAAGTATGAGAGAGAATAAAAGGGAACAAGAGAATAGATTGAGTGAAATATAAGAGAGAGTATGCTAGAGTGAGGAAACAGAGAAAGCACAAGTGAGAGAGAAACAAAGAGGAAAGATATGGGAGAGGTAGGGAGGGAGGGTGAGATAGTGGAGAGGGAGGGAGGAGAGAGAGATAGAAAGAAAGGGAAAAGAGAGAAAGAATGAATGAAAAAAAAGGAGGGAGGGAGGGAGAGGAAGAGAGAGAAAGGGAAAGTGAGATAGATAGAGCGAGAGAGAGAGGGAGAGTCAGAGAAAGTGAGAGAGTGAGAGTGAAGAATGAGAGTGAAGAAGTGAGAGTGAAGAAGGGATATAAGGAAAGTGAGAGGGTAAGAGAGAGAGTGGGAGAGAGTATAGAAAGCAATAGATGGAGAGGGAGGGAGAGTTAGAAAAAGAATGTACAGAGTGAGTTAGAGAAGAAATAGATCAAGAGAGAGAGAGAGAAAGGGAGAGAAAGCGAGATAGTGAGAGAGCAAAGAGATAGTGAAGAAAAGAGAGAGCAAGCAAGTGTGAGAAGGATAACGAGAAAGAGAGAAGAAAAAAAAGAGTAGAAGAGAGGGGAGAGAGAGTAGAGCAATAGAAAGAGAGAGCTAGATGAGAGAGTGAGTAACAAAGAGTGACAAAATAGAAAAAGATAGAAATAACAAAGAGATACAGAGAGAGAGAAAGAGAGAGAGAAAGGGAGAGAGATTGATTGAGCGAGAAAGAAAGAGAAAAAGTGAGAGAGTGAGTGTGAGGGAAGAGAGGGAGGGAGGGTGAGAAGGTAAGAGATAGAGTGGGAGAAAGGATAAAGAACAAGAGATAGAGATAGGGAGAGAGGTTTAGAATGAGAAAGAAGAGATCTAATTAGAAAAGAAAGAGATCAAGAGATAGATAGAGAGAAAGGGAAAGCGAGAGAGGTGGTGAGGCAGTACAGAGATATAGACGAAAAGAGAGAGAAAGCAAGAGAGCAAAGGATAACAAGAAAAAGAAGAGAGAAAGGGGGAGAGAGAGTGATATAAAGAAAGAGTGAGAAGAGAAAGTGAGAAAAGATGAGTGAAAAAATAACAAGTTTTCCATCTTCTCTTTCTGGTTATCTCACTGTTGCTTGCTCCCTTTCCTTCTCTTTCCTTCTCAATCTCTCTATTGCTTGCTCTCGTGCCTCTCTTGCTCTCGTGCCTCTCTCTCGTGCCTCTCTCTCACTTAAATTCTCATTCCCTCTCTCCTTCAATCTTTATTTCTATCATTATTTTGTGCTCTTTTCTACTTTCCTCCCTCTCAATCTCACTTTCTTGTGCCCTCCCCTTCTTGTGCCCTCCCCCTTGTGCCCTCCCCCTCCCTCATTCCATCCATTCCTCCGTCCCCATCCCTTCCTCATCTCTTCAATTTTGTTTCTTATTCTCTTAATCCCCCCTCACTTTCTTTCTCTCATTATCCCTCTTTATCACCCTCCCACACTTCATATAGCTCTTTTCTTCCCCCTTTCTCTCCTTCTCTCTCTCTGCAGTCCCTCCTTCCCTCCCTCTCTCTCTCTTCACTCTCTTCGTTTCTTATTCGCTTAATCCCCCCTCACTTTCTTTCTCTCATTATCCCTCTTTATCACCCTCCCACACTTCATATAGCTTTTCTCTTTCCCCCTTTCTCTCCTTCTCTCTCAGTAGTCCCTCCTTCCCTCACTCCCTCTCTATTCACTCTCTTCTTTCAATCTCTTCTCTGACTCTCTCTCTCTTTCACACTCTCTTCTTTATTCTTTCACTCACTTATCTCTCTTTCTCTCCATATCTCCCTCCCACTCTTCAGCTCTTTTCTCTCTCTTTCTCTCTAAACATCTGCATCCTTCCCTTATTATTTTTCTGACCCTCCTTTCTCTACCTTGCTTTCTCACTTCTATCTCACATAATGTTATCTCGCTCTCTCTTTTCTCTCTATCACTCTTTTTGTGTGCTACTCTTCCAATCTCTTTTTCTCCCTCCCTTGCT
>NW_018218614.1:0-488 GCF_001263595.1 Phalaenopsis equestris
TTTTGATGAGGCTTATTCATTAATAGAATAGATGGATACCAACAATTTTCAATGGCCCTAACGGGTAAATTCTAAAAGAGTAGCTAATATCCATGAATCTGATGCAATATCTATGTTAGCTTCGTAGATTGCTGCAATATCAAAGAAATTAGATCACTATGGGATGAATTATTCTCTAACACCTCCTATGATGGAAGAGAATTCATCTGGGTAATTTGTGAATGTTCAACCTTCGTATGAGACTTTAAATGCTATTAATAGACCCAACAACCCTTATTCGAACTATTATAGCCCAGGTTGGAAGAATCACCCAAATTTTAATTAAAATAACAATTCTTCTACAAATCAACAATGGACAAACAATCTAGTGAACCCATTAGGAAATTCATCCAACCAAGAAAATGTAAACTATAGACCTTCTTATCCTCCAGGATTTAACAGCAACACTCAAATTAAGGAGAAGAAGTTGTCTATGAAAGAGCTGATAT
>NW_018218614.1:613-849 GCF_001263595.1 Phalaenopsis equestris
GCGCTTAGTAACCGAACATTAGGAACTTTTCCTAGTACTGCGGAACAAAATCCTAAAGATCAAGGAAAAGAACAAATCAAAGCAATACAATTACAAAGTGGAAAAGAATTAGAGACAAGAGTGCAAAAAGAAATGGAAACTAAAAAAGAGCAAGTGGATACTGAAAAGAAAAGGATCATGAATACCCAAATTTAGAGTATCCATTTACACCAATGAAAATTACTGTGGAGAAACCT
>NW_018218614.1:1015-2056 GCF_001263595.1 Phalaenopsis equestris
GAAATTGTTGCACTTAGCAAAGAGTGTAGTGCAATTATTCAAAAAAAGTTTTCTGAAAAATTAAAAGATCCTAGCAGTTTTACTATACCGTGTGCTATCGGTGAAAAATTTTATGGAAGAGCTTTATGTGATTTGGGAGCCAGCATTAATCTTATGCCTCTATCAATTTTCAAAAGATTAGGATTAGGAGAAGTCTCACCTACTTCTGTAACTCTCCAATTAGCAGATCATTCAATTACATATCCTAAGGGAGTTATAGAAGATGTGTAAGTAAAAGTGGATAAATTTATCTTTCTTGTGGATTTCATTGTTTTAAATATGGAGGAAGACAAAGAAATACCTATCATTTTAGGGAGACCATTTCTAGCTACTGGAAAAGCTATGATAGATGTTTAAAAAGGAGAACTAACTGTGAGAGTTAATGATCAAGAGGTAACTTTTAAAATTGCAAAATCTATGAAATAATCTGCTATTGAAAGAGATAATGAATTTTTTTGCATGCAAATTAGTGAACATCTATTGAAAGAACATTTTAAAGAATATTTTGAAGAGAAAGAAAAATTTAAGGAGAGTGATGAAGTTATTTTGGACGAATTAGAAAATAAAGAATTAGATAATGTTCAGGAAAGATTTGAGACGTTGGATATTACGGAAAATGCCGATAAGAATCTATTTTCGTCAATTATAAAACAACCTGAACTTGAGTTGAAAATACTGCCTAGCCAATTGTAGTATGTGTTTTTAGGAGACTCATCTACATTACCTGCTATTATATCTTAATAATTAAATGATTTGCAGGAGCAAAGACTGTTAGATACATTAAAAAGATATAAGAAAGCTTTTGGTTGGACCTTAGCTGATATTAAGGGAATCAATCCTTCAATCTGTATGCACAGAATTATATTAGATGAACAATATAAACCTATAAACTAAGAGTCGATCCACGAAGGAGATTAAATCTGATGATGAAAGAAGTAGTTAAGAAGGAATTTTTGAAATGGTTAGACACTGGAATTATATATCCTATTTCAGGAATTATAT
>NW_018218614.1:2235-3026 GCF_001263595.1 Phalaenopsis equestris
TTACCCTTTTTAGATCAAATAGTAGATAGACTTGTTGGGCACTAATATTTTTGTTTTTTTGGATGGATATACCGGTTACCATCAAACTTCTATTGCTCCTGAGGATCAAGAAAGACAACATTTTCTAGTCCTTTTAGAACTTTTGCTTTTTAAAGAATGTCTTTCAGATTATGTAATGCACCTGCAACATTCCAGAGATGTATGATGTCCATATTTAGTAAGTTAATTAATGATGGATTGGAAGTATTTATGGATGATTTCTCTGTATTTGGAACATCATTTGAAGCATGCTTAAATTACCTAGAAAAAGTTTTAGAGTTATGTGAAGAACTAATTTAGTTCTGAATTGGGAGAAATGTCAATTTATGGTTGCAAGAGGAATTATGTTAGTGCATAAAAATTTGGAAGATGGTATGGAGACAAACCCTGCAGAAATTCAAGTTGTATCTAAACTAACACCTCCTACTATGTGAGAGAGGTTAGGAGTTTTCTTGGACATGATGGACTTTGCAGGCGTTTTATTAAAGATTTTTCAAAAATTACCAAACCTCTATGCCAACTTTTAGAAAATGACAAGAAATTTGAATTTACTCAAAGTTGTTTAAATGTCTTTGAGTTATTAAAGGAAAAATTAATCACGGCCCCTATTATAGCTTCACCTAACTGAGAGAAACCATCTGAACAAATGTGTGATGCTAGTGACTATGCTATTGGAGCTGTTCTTGGACAAAGGTATGAAAAGATTTTAAAGTTATATACTACGCTAGTAAAACTCTTAATGATGCACAAAT
>NW_018218614.1:4190-5386 GCF_001263595.1 Phalaenopsis equestris
AAACCTACTAGCCCTAAGGCTATGGTTTAGCTAAGACCACTATGTAGAGGACCCAAAATGGGGTTTCCTTTGGTCCATGGCTTATTGGTGATGATTGGTACCTTAACTCTACCAAAATACCCATCTTGGCCTTTTACCCCTAAAACACCCCCAAATTACCGAAATGCCCCTCCATAGCTCAAAGTCCCAAAAATTTTAAAAATTCCCAAAAAATTCCAATAAATCCTAAATATTCCTAATTTCATTTCTCTCAACTACCACATGACTTAATTTGGCCAATTTGACTATATTTAATGGCCAATTTGATGGCCAATTTGACTATATTTAACTGAAATCCTCAAATTGCCCTTTAAAGACCCAAAGCTCCCCAAATCCAACTCAAATGTCCATCAATTTGATCTCAATTGACCCCAATTCCAACCTTAAACTAAAATTAACTTTTGATATAACTATAATAAACCAAATCCAAACTCAATTGGTCCATGATTTGAGCCCAACTTTGATTTGGGTCAAAACCCCAAATTTGACCATATGACCTAATCTCACCAAATTGAACCCATAGCCTAGTCAATTGGCCTCAATTAATGTTGAAAAATCTTTATAACACTCCTATACACCAAAATAAACAATCAGTTGGCCTTGGTGAAGTCTCAAATCCATTTGATTTTTGCCTAAATCCAAAATTCCCAAATTTAGCCCCAAATTGTCTAAGTCCCCAAATTTCACACAATTGATTACCTTAACCTCCGAATTGGCATCCAATTCGTGTTCAAAACTCTTCATGAGGTCCCTATTGACCATTTACAATAATCAATTTGGACTTAGCCCAAGGCTAACACAAGCTAGACCCAAGCCTAGCCCAACATGACCAAATTGATTAAAGTTCAAAATTCCCTCAAATTGACCCTTCAATTGAATTGAAAACCACTTCCATCCTTCACCAAAATTGTTCCTTAGGTTCATCTACATAAAATAAAATAATTTAATTGGGTCAATTGACATGGATAACCTAACTAAAACCCAAGTTTTGGTCATTTGCACCTACTTGGACCCATGCACTAAATGTGACCTAACCACCCTAAAGCCACCAAATTAACTCCACCACAGCCATTAGTTGGACTTAGTGACCAGTCCAAGCACCCTGAAATCACTTAAATTAAGCCATGGACAAAAGGCCCCCAAAATTAAGGGATCTT
>NW_018218615.1:0-288 GCF_001263595.1 Phalaenopsis equestris
CTATATTCAGAATAATAGAACTATAAATGTGGGGATCATAATTTTTAAGAATATATTGACTACGGCAAGGAGTGAGACTAGTGGGGGTCTAGGACCTCGGGTCTAGGACATCCTTGACTTACTTAAGCACTTTGCCAACTTTCTGGAGTGGAAATTTGAGATGAAGAATGGGTTTACCCTATGAAACCCATTAGTAAAGCTGATTTGAAGACTTATGAATTCCATGAGAAATGGAGAACTGGGAGTAGAAGTCAAGAACCTTCTACTAGTAGAGATGTTCCCTCTACA
>NW_018218615.1:720-1000 GCF_001263595.1 Phalaenopsis equestris
TTGTTATAAAGTTAGTGTTATAGTTAAATGTGCATGTGTAGTTTAATAGATGTTGAGTAGTATTTTGTGGATTGTAATGTAATGTGATTTTTATTTTTTCATTTTAATTGTAATTATTTTGTTTAGTTTTGTTTTTGTGTTAGTAAATATTGTGCTTATATAATGTTTTAGTTTTATACTTATTTCAAAATTTCTTTACCTAGAAATTCCTCTAATGATTTATATGTGTAGAACTCTGCTAATATTACAGATCAGGTGAAGTAGAAATGTTGAGAAGGCC
>NW_018218616.1:0-1182 GCF_001263595.1 Phalaenopsis equestris
GGAAGAAGCCATGAGAAAGAAGTTCATTAGTCAAACTGCACATGATATGTATAACGGTTTCTTAATCGTTAGTATTGAAGGGATATCAGAGAAGATCAACCAGATGGAGAATACTATATCTGCATTAGAGACTAAGGTGCTTGAAGTGCATGCTCATCTAGAACATATTGGGTGGCAACTTAGCTTGAGATGCAATTTAGCCATACCAGTTATGTAGAGGAAGAAGATAAGGCGATGTTCCATAAGCACAAGTGGATCGAAGATGATATTATTAGAGCTCGTCACCACCGCCCGCTTTATCAACTCTATATTCCTGGAAAGGCTCATGAAAGATCGGAATTTGGTCCTTCCTATGGAGACAAGAATTCGTTCCTTCTAATGAAGAGTGACATTAAGTTAAGTGTTAGGAATTGTGTGTTTAGAGTTATTTTTTTAAGTGCGTTAGTGTTTATGTCTTATGTTTAGTGTTTGTGTCACTTATGTGTTTAATTGTAAATGTGTGTTAAGTGTTTTGTACTTAGGAAAATTTTGTCATCCAAGACTATTTAGACAGAAAACTAAGTGTTAAATGTGTTTGTACTTGTTTGTGAATTAATATAAATTTATTTTTGTGAAATTTGTGTTATTTTTAGCCTCAAATTGAATTAATTATTTTGGAGAATTTTGAGAGAGAAGGGAGTTATAGGAAGTAAAAATAGTCATTTAAGTGCTATGAGACCATTTAGGGGTGGTTAGTGCATTTTAATTAGAATTAAAAATTTCAAAAATTGTGCGCCGACACCTAAGCACCACATCTTGCGCTTAAGCGCGAGCCAACCCGAGAGGCAGGCGCCTAAGCGCCACTTACCCCCGCTTAAGCGTCGGTTCACGTCGGTTCACGAAAGCCAGTTTTCAAACGGTTAAAGTAAATTTTTGGTCCAAAAATGCCATTTTTAATGACTCCTATCGTCTTCCCCAACTCGAGTTCACGATTTTGAGGGCTAGGGCAAGCGAAATTTGGAGATTTCTTGGTGGAATCAGGTGAGATTTGCTATATCCAAGTTCCTTGAGGTAAGAGCTTTACTTCTATGCAAAAATTTTGGATTTTCACCATATATTTTAAGCACATTTGGAAGATTTCAAAAATTTACTATTCATGGTGAAAAGTGAAGAAAAATCTATGGAAATTGCTTGGGAAGTTTA
>NW_018218616.1:3461-10105 GCF_001263595.1 Phalaenopsis equestris
TATACGACTTATATCCTATCTCAAAGAGATAAAGAAAATACCATATTTTCTCATCAAGAGAAAGAATGGATATCATATCATCTCTCAGAAATGTCAAATGTCTGTCTGTCGATTTTGAGAAGGAATGCTATACGACTTATATCCCATCTCAAAGAGATAAAGGAAATGCCATATTTTCTAATCAAGAGAGAGAATGAATATCATATCATCTCTTAGAAATGTCAAATGTCTGTTTGTCGATTTTGAGAAGGAATATTATACGACTTATATCTTATCTCAAGGAGATAAAGGAAATACCATATTTCTTCATCAGGAGAGAGAATGGATATCATATCATCTCTCAAAAATGTCTAATGTATGTCTGTCGGTTTTGAGAAGGAATGATATACGACTTATATCATATCTCAAAGAGATAAAGGAAATACCATATTTCCTCATCAAGAGAGAGAATGGATATCATATCATCTCTCAGAAATGTCAAATGCCTGTCTGTCAATTTTGAGAATGAATGTTATACGACTTATATCCTATCTCAAAGAGATAAATGAAATACCACATTTCCTCATCAAGGAGAGATGAGTATGAAAACATACTCTGTATGGAAACGTCCGCTGAGAATTTGGTCTGAAATTCAAAATGTAATTATTTATATTATTTTCATTTGTAGGTGTAGTGTTTGGCATTCTTGGACCAACATAGACATTGCAGACAACTAGAGAATTTTGTTTTTGTCATTCCATATAATGTACATTAACAACCATATTGATAAAAAAGTTGGTAGTACATAATATGTTACAGACAAGACATCATATCTGGATAAGTTACTGCCATAAAAAGATTATGTCATATGTCATGTCATATTTCATTTTCACAACCCTGGGCATTATTAGACTGACTATGATTCTCTAGCACTCCAAGATAAATCTTATCGAATATACCCCGAGTGCTTAGACATCTGTAGGTCATGGTAATTCCGGAGGTTGTAGTCCTTTAAGTTTTGGAATTGGTTGATATCCTTCCGGACGTTTTCGTGGTCGTATTCTTTGTAATGTTATTAAGATACAACATCTACTTACACTTGGATTGCAGTGTTTGGATATATCAGCTTTGTTGCCTTGTAAAACCAAGAACGAACCCCGTGGAAGAGGAACTTGATAAGATCCTCAAAATTCTCCTGGGCCCGTGACTAATATCTCTCTTCCAAACATGATAGAACACCTGTTCATCAGCAATATTGTGCAAAAAGGTCTTTCAAAGTCATGACTATCAATATGAGGCGGGATGCAGTCCACCTCATCATAGATATTGATAATACAACTATCTGGGATACAGCTTGATGGCATTATCCCCCAGGTAACGAGTCGCCTTATTTGAATCATCACTGGAGGCATTGGGTCTACCTGTTCATGTTGTAGAATTCCTTAAGGATTTCCTTCTTTGTATTTAACATAGTTATAACAGTATCCATACTGGATTGTTAGCCTTCCCTTGCCACGTATCCACTTGTTTGGTTCGGAGTAGGTTCTCTTTTTAAGACGTCCAGCCCTGCCCAAATCTCGAGCTTCCATCACATGTTCAATGATGCTTGTCTGCTCGTCTTCATCAAATACTCTAGTGAATAGTTTAATGCCTTCTAGTATATTGATGGTTGGTCCATTGATTTGTTTAAATTGTTTAAAAGATTATTGTTTAACGGCTCGAATTCGTCGTATTTCTTCTTCAGAAGTATCCTCTCTACTGATTTCTTTGTCTGGCACTGCCATGTCCAGAGCTGGTATATATGGAATTGGGGTGAAAGTGGTTCTTTCAATTGGATCTTCTTCCTCAGGGTCCAAATCTGGTATCCCCAAGATAGGATATGGTTCACCTGGTAGACTCTCGGAGGCGGGAAATTTAAACTGATTGGTGTTGTCCTCCTTATGTCTCCTATCTTGTTGTTGTCTCTCTTCCTGTCGTTTTAATTTCTTATAGTGATTCCGCCTTTGAGAATGGGTAAGCCCCAACATCAGTTTGTTAATGTCAGTTTTGGATGCTTCTGCAAGTCCTAGAGCTATGTTGTCACTATCGATTTCAGTTTTCCAATATTGAACTTTCGTTTGTAATTGTCAGATTTTTGTTCATCCATGAGGTCGTAATGTTCTCGAGCTCTAAACTCTATGATAGGTGTCTCATCCTTGACCTCATTCTGATTGACGGGGTATAACAATGATCCTTGGTATATTAATTAAAGCTGTAGTAAGTCAAGGTCAAAATGTATCCTAGCTCCTTTGTCCATATGCTGGTAGTCCAAAGCCAAACATACACCATTTTGAAAAGTGAATAAAAGCCTGTTGTTATACATTTTCCTGCAAGTGACAGGGTAATGTAACATGTCAGACTATCATTCAATAAAATATCATTTATTTATCGTTATCATTTTGTTTTATAAAAGACTCATGCTCTTTTTTTTTAAACATTGGCTTAATAAGCAGAAATGAACCCATGAGACACAAAAGTCAAAGACTGTATTATGAGAGTCAATTTAAAATTTTATTATTTCCCAGATTGCAAAACAAATTGTCATTTTTTATATCGCATAATACTTTTTTAAATACCTCCCATTAATTAGGGGTATAGTTCTTTCTCCCTTGCAGTTGATTAACTAATAGGATTGTCCCAAATATGTCTTTTCAATAGCATATGGGCCTTCCCATATTGGTTCAAATTTCCCACTCATTTTCCAATGAGCAAGAATAGGACTTTGAAGTACTAAGACCAAATCTCCAATTTGAAATGTCCTCAGATGAACCAATTTATCATTGGCTCGAACCATCTTAGCTTGATACAATTCTAAATTTTGTTGGGCTTGTAGCCGATTTCCTTCCAAACTTTCAAGTTCCTCAAGCTGCAACTTCGCATTTTCTTTTTATATTATTTTGTTAGCAATTGTCACTCTTAGAGAATGAATTTGAATTTCAAGTGGAAGTACAGCTTCAAAACCATATAATAAAGCGAACGGCGTTGATCATGTCGGTGTTCGGTATGTAGTCCTGTAAGCCCATAAAGCTTCAATCAATTTTTTCTGCCATTATCTTGGAGTGTTGTCTAACATTTTTTTAAGATCTGAACCAACATTTTATTGAAGGCTTCAGCTAAACCATTGGCTTTTGGATAATAAATTGTTGAATATCTCCAGTCTATTCCATGTCTTTGTATGAAATTGTTCATTTTTGTGTTTTTAAAAGATAGTCCATTATCCGAGATGACTCTTCTAGGAATCCCGAATTTGTAGACGATATGTGTTTCAAAGAATTGGAGAACCAGTTCTGCTTTGACTTCTCGAAGTGGTACTGCCTCTGCCCATTTAGAGAAATAATCTGTAGCAGCCAAAATAAATCGATGTCCTTTGGATGATAGAGGATCTATTGGGACCACTATATCTAAGCCACAACATTCAAATGGCTAAGATGCAATTTTTGGATGTAACATATTTGGCAGTTGATGCAAAATCACTCCATGAACTTGGCACTGATGACATTTGTTTGCAGTTTCAAGGCAGTCAGTCATCATTGTTGGCCGTACTTTCATAATAGAATTCCTATACTTATTACTAATTTATGATAAGAAGAAGGATATTTTCATATTAAGTACTTTTCTTTTACAAAAACTTTAGTTATCTTTACAAAATTTCTTTTACAAAAACTTTAGTTATCTTTTTAATTTGTTACTGTTTCGTCAAAATTACAAAAATGCCAAAAATATTTAAATTATAAATTCCTGCAAAAATCATTTTAGTTTAAGTAATTATCTTTTTAAAAATAAAAAAAACTTTCTAAAAGTGCATATTGCATAATCTTTCCTGTGGGTTCGATATTCAGTTCTTAATCAAAAAGTCCTATATTACTTGATAATGATACGTATACTTGCGTAGTATTCCAATATAAATATATAAATTAAAAAGTTAAATTATTATTTTTCTTTAGAATCAAGTTTTTGGTTTTGTTACAAAATAAAGAAATATAAGTGAAAAATTTCATCAGAACTATTGTTATACTATGCATAATAATTAAGTCGGGATCAATACACCATTCCAAAAAGTTAATAAAAGCTTGTTGTTATACATTTTCCAGCAAGTGGCAAGGTAATGTAACATGTGAGACTATCATTCAATAAAATATCATTTATTTATTGTTATCATTTTGTTTTATAAAAGACTCATGCTTTTTTTAAGCATTGGCGTAATAAGAAGAAATGAACCAATGAGATACAAAAGTCAAAGATTGTATTATGAGAGTGAATTTAAAATTTTATTATTTCTGAGATTACAAAACAAATTGTCATTTTTCATGTTGCATAATACTTTTTCAAATACCTCCCATTAATCGGGGGTATAGTTCTTTCTCCCTTACAATTGATTAATTGATAGGATCCTCCCGACCATATTGGTTCAAATTTCCCAATCATTTTCCGAGGAGCAAGAATATGTCTTCGAAGTGCTAAGACCAAATCTCCAATTTGAAATGTCCTCGGACGAATCAATTTATCATGGGCTTGGACCATCTTAGCTTGATACAATTCTAAATTTTGTTAGGCTTGTAGCCGATTGCCTTCTAAACTTTCAAGTTCCTCAAGTCGTAACTTCACATTTTCTTCTTTTGTTATTTTGTTAGTAATTGCGACTTTTAGAGAAGGAATTTAAATTTCAAGTGGAAGTACACCTTCAGAACCATATACCAAAGCAAGCGACGTTGATTGTGTCGGTGTTTGGTATGTAGCCTTGTAAGCTAATAAAGCTTCAATCAATTTTTCGTGCCATTATATTGGAGTGTTGTCTAACATTTTCTTTAAGAGATCTGAACCAATGTTTTATTGAAGGCTTCAGCTAAAACATTGGCTTATCGCCAGTCTATTGTTGAATATCGCCAGTCTATTCCATGTCTTTGTATGAAATTGTTCATTTTTGTGTTTTTAAAAACTAGTCCATTATTTGAGATGACTATTCTAAGAACCTTGAATCTGTAGATGATATGTATTTTAAGGAATTAGAGAACATGTTCTACTTTGACTTCTCGAAGTGGCACTACCTCTGCCAATTTAGAGAAATAATCTGTAGCAGCCAAAATAAATCGATGTCCTTTAGATGATGGAGGATCTATTGGGCCCACTATATATGTGCCCCAACATTCAAATGGCCAAGATGCAATTGTTGGATGTAACATATTTGGCAGTTGATGCAAAATGACTCCATGAACTTGGCACTGATGACATTTATTTGCAGTTTCAAGGCAGTCAGTCATCATTGTTGGCCAATAATATCCCATTATTTTGATTTTCATCTTCATTTTGGGCCCAGATTGATGTGCTCCACATAAGCCTGAGTGCACTTCTTTAACAATCTCCTGGGCTTCTGATTGACTCAAACATCTTAACCAAGTTTGATCAAAAGATCAACGATAAAGAACATTATTTACCAAGGCATAAGACAATGCTCTTTGTTTAATTTGTGTTGCCAAAGATTTATTTCCTGGCAATTGATCCAACATTTTTGTTGCGATAGATTGTGTAAAATTTAATTAAATATAATCAATTAATATTCAGATTTTACGCAAGTATATGTATCGTTATCAAGTAATATGTATCGTTATCAAGTATAATTAATTAATATTCAGATTCTATGCAAGTATAAATCAATCCTACGGGGAATGTTTAAATTGGAATTAAATTGGAAATAACAAATTTGCTAGAAACTAAATAGACTTAAAAAATTCACAAAAAGGCAATTGAAATCACTGTCACTAATTTCAATTGTTGAGATGTAATCAAAATTAAACTTCTAAACTATTATCAAATCAAATATACAAAATTTAAAATAGTAAATACTAATCTATTAACTATGTTTATGTAACGGAGATTCTTATGTGAAAATTGGTAAAATAAGATGAGATAAATGGTTCAAATATGTATTGTTTCAAATATGAGCATTCTTAATTTTCTATCCTGATATAGTTTTATAGAAAATCATTGACTAATCCCAGGTTTAGTCCTTAATTCTGTGGCTAGGCTAGGAGGATACCGACTCCCACTTCCCTTCACCTGACGGCTAGCTCTCGCTTCAATTTAAAATAGTAAGACAGAATTAAAGATTTTAGTCTGTCACCCTAAAGGTTCTCTAATTCTACGCCAAACAAAGAACATTTCCCTATTTATTTGCACATAATTCCATAAATGATGTTCTCCTTCATGTAATCAAATGTGATCCTCATTCTGTTGAAATCATACTCCATTTCCCATATCATATGTTTCACAGCACGTTTTAACAATTTAATTGGCCAGATCAAAAAGTAAATTAAGTTTGGAGTTAAAAAATCATCACAATTTATTTTAAAATTTAATATTGGCATATTCATATTATCTCTTCATTTCACCATATCTTAGAGTAGGGAGAAAGATAGAGGGACTACTCAGACTTCATGAGAAAGAAATAACAAAACACAAATTTCATATATAAAAGAAAGTTCATACAACAGTAATAAACAAACAATACTTATCTGAAATCTCTTTCTCAAAGCAATTCCTTTGTAGCCTTTCCTTAGAAATGCAGGATGAAGATATCTCTCACTTTTCTCCTTCTCCAACACTCTTACAGAAAGTTTCACACTAAATCT
>NW_018218616.1:10179-16588 GCF_001263595.1 Phalaenopsis equestris
AAAAATGAAAGTAGAGGAGTGAAAAACATAGAGGAGCACATTTTCTGATGAAATTTGGCCCCAAATAGAGCCCAAGGTTGGTTCTCCAAGAGGTGCCTCCAAAAACTCTTCAAAAGGTCATCCAAATACATTGAACCTTCTAGAAATGGGGTCTGCACTACCTTTGGGGCCATCGGCGCTGAGTAAAAAATCTTCGCGTTAATTTGTACTGCGCCATCGTCACTGCCGGGGCTGAGCCTTTCTTCAAAAACGTCATATGCTGAGTAAAAAATCTTTGCGTTACTTTGTACTGCGCCGTCGACACTGCCGGGGCTGAGCCTTTCTTCAAAAACGTCATTTTGACTCCGAATTTCATCCTTTTTGCTTTAAGCTTTAAAAATTAACAACCTGCAAGAAACATCAAAATACTTTCCATTAGTGCAATATCATCAAAAATAGGTATAAAATATGAGTCTAAAAATGCATATATTTTTGGATTTTCCAGTTTGTAAATATTTGATAATCTGCCGTCTCCAATCCTCTTTTTCATTGTCAATGATCATTATCATCTTATCTTTTCTACTTTGTAAATATTTGATAATCGGCCGTCTCCAATCCTCTTTTTCATTGTCGATGATCATTATCATCTTATGTTTGTCATTCACGTGAAGATTTGTAATGTCAATTGAGGAAAGAACTCGTCGATCTTTTACAAAAATTGGAATATTTTCTTATTTAGGACAAGCAAATTCTTTTGCAAGTTTAGCCAAAGCATCTGCTAAAGAATTATTTAGTCTCAGAGTAAAAAAAATGACACATTGGGAATCTGTTGAAGTAATTTCATAGTGTAATTAAAGTATTGTTCCAATTGTGGTTTCAAAATTCTATATTTTCATGCAATCTGATTTATGATCAGTTCAGAATCTCCATAGATGTCGATATGTTTGATGTTCATTGATATTGTCAATTCTAAGCCAATTATGAGTGCCTCGTACTCAACTTCATATTTGTACATGATTCAGTTAGATGATAGGAGAATGATATAATCATCTTGTTTGGAGTAATGAAGATCAATCCTACTCCTGCTTTTCCGGGTATGATTGTTTGTTTGTTTTTGTCTTTTCGAGAAGATGATGCTCCATCAAAATATAATTCCCATCGTTCACTGTCTAAATCTTTTATTTCTAATATTTGCTCGTCAGGCAAATCATCATTAAAATGAGATCTAATTGGAACAGGTCGTGTTGCCAAAAAGTCTGCAAAAATTTGTCCTTTGACAGCACATATCGACACAAATGTTTTATCAAATTGAAGCAATATCATTGCCCATCTTACTAGTCTTCCAAAAAGCGTTGGTCAAGTCATTAAATATTGTAAATATTGACTCTTGAAATAAGAGTTACCTTATGAGATAACATATAATGTCTGAACTTTTGCACTGCAAAGATCAAAGCCAAATAATGTTTCTCAATCGCAAGATATCTTACTTTAGTAGGAACCAGGAAATGACTCAAATAATATAACACATTTTCTTTTCCCTGATCATTAATTCATTAATTTGAGCTAATGAGCTAATAAAGCTCCGAGGGAATTATCTAATGCTGTAGTATAAAGGATAAGAGGTCTTCCTAATATAGGGGCTGATAGAACAGAAGGGGTTGTCAGGTATTGTTTGATATTTTCAAAAGCTTGTTGACATTTTTCATCCCATAAAAATTTGGTGTCCTTTCTGGTCAAGGTAGTGAGAGGTTGACATCTACCTGAAATATTGGAGATAAAACATTGAATATAGGCTAACTTTCCTTGAAAGGATCGGAGTTGGGTTAAGTTTTTAGGAGGAGGCATGTTTAGAATGGCTTCAATTTTGAGGGGGTCTATGTCGAACAACAAATCCTAAAAATTTTTTAGAAGTGACACCAAAAGTGTACTTTAAAGGATTCATTTTAAGATTAAATCGTCATAATAGTTCGAAGAAAATTCTCAAATCGCACACATGATCCTCTTTTTGTTTACTATTGACAACCAAATCATCAACATAACATTCAAGATGATTATGTATAAGCTCATCAAAAATTTGTGTCATAGCTCTTTGATATGTCACGCCAGCATTCTTTAGTCCAAATGACATCACTTTGTAACAATATATGCCAATAGGTGTTCTAAAGGCTGTATTTAGTTCATCTTCTAGTGACATTTTAATTTGATTATATCCCGACATTCCATCTATAAATGAAAACATTACATGTGCGGATGCAATATCTAACATCAATTATGGAATTGGAAGGGGAAATTCATCTTTCGAACAGACTTTATTTAAGTCCTTGAAATCTACATAGACTCAAATTTGTCCATTTTTCTTCCTTACTGGCTCTATATTAGCTAGCCATGTCGGATATTTTTCTTCTCGGATGAAGTTTGCTTTGATTAAATTCTTAACTTCAGAGAAAACTTGTTGTTCTATTTCAACACACATCCTTCTTGGTTCTTGTTTAACTGGGATTACAGTTTGATCTATTCCAATTTTATGGACTGCAACTTTTGGAGCAAGTCCTGTCATTTCGTCATAGCTCCAAGCAAAACAGTCTTTATATTCTTTTAACAATTTGAATATTTCCTTTTTTTCTTTGTTGTTAAGGAGAGAATTAATAAAAGTTGGTTTCAGGCTATCATCAGTTCCCAAGTTTGTTTCTTTTAGTTCATCCATTGTTGTTTTAATTTCTTCTTCAAATTCTAGTGGTGCATGGTCTATCTCGAGATCCAATGTTTGCTCAGTATTAAATGTTTCAGTGACAACAAGGCAAAATTCTGTATCATCCAGGGGTTCTATGGTACCAAACCCTATACCTTCTTTAGATTTATGATGTCGTTTGCTATATTTCCATAATTATTCAAAAATTTGAGATTGATTCAATGACCAAGTTTTATTCATCAAAGTATTTTTAAATAATTTTTGAACACACGGAGAATAAAGCTCAAAAGAAATTTTCATTAATTTCATAACATTTTCATTTTCATCTTCTAGCTTTACATCTATTTCAGAACTAGAAGATGTATTACCAAGCTAAAATTTTATAGACTTTCCATTTTCACTATGTACTTCTTTGACCACTATGTCCTCAATTTTTGAAGGAGAAATCGAGGTTAGATCATAGCGTGTATATAATGATTAATTTGTTCATACATTGATTTAAATTGTTCATTTTCCTGATTTTCTTCAAGAGATATTTTGAAATGTGGTTCTTTTATCTTTTCTTTTTCTTTTTCAGAGTCCAGACAAATCTTGAACTTTGGTGATTTCTTTTTGTCAAATGCTAAATTCCTTCTTTCTCGCCTTCGACCTCGGCCTCTACTTCTGACATGACTTTGAAATAGACTCTTATGTATCAAAGAAGAGATTTCATCAACTTGTTTCTCTTTATTCTCTTCATTCATTTTCTTTTTATCTATATTGTCTTTATTTACTACTTCCTCTCTAGAGAATATCATTTTCTCTATTACGGTGTAGTATGAAGCATCTTCATGTACACTAATTTCATGGATAGAAAATGGTTGTAAGTCACCTATGATGCAACATTCATGAAGATGGCACCTTTTTATGTTCATGGAGCCATGGTTGGTCGAGTAAGGCGTTAAAAGAGGGTTCAAAATGAATAATGTGGAATTTTGCCATTGTCACCAAGTCATCAATTTTCAAAAGTAATGTTACGGATCCGACAGCTCGTTCTCCTTATTGATTGAATCCTCATAACATCATCTTATCTGTAGTCAATTTCTCTACACTGATGTCCAAATATGCAAGAGTTCTTAAACTCATGATGTTAATTTAAGCACCAGGATCAATAAGTACTCTTGGAAGTATCATATTGCTGATGTTCACTATGATATATAACGACCAATTATGTTCAGTTGTACCAAGTAACAAGTCATTAACAGAAAAAGTTATCTTGGTCAGTTTTTCTGATGAGTAAGCCTTGTTTAAAGGACTACTAGCGAGTTGTTAGACAAGTTTTGGGGTCTTGAAGAGCTTTTATTAATGATTCCCTTATTTCTTTAGAAAGAGTAAGGGCATCATAAATGCTCAATTTTGCCCGTAATTTACTTAAATGGGCTACTACATTATAGTCCACTTTATGGGAACTATCGTTATTTTCTTCATTAATCATTTTTGTACTGGAGGAACAATTTTCTTCGGTGTCACTATCTGCTTTTCTTTTTCTTTAGCAGTCATTCTTGAAGGTAAAACCTTTCCACTTCGTAAGTTAATTTCAGTTATTTCCTGTAATATATTATCCAATCTTTTTTCTTCCAAATAGGAAATTCTATAAAAATTGGTAGTTATCGTAATTCAAGTGTTATATCTTCAATTTCACTATCAAAGTCATTGTTTTGATTTCAATAAATCATCAGATTTGTGTATGATTTGAACATTGTCCACAGGATTTAAATCAAGTCGATTATTTTCAGATATAATATCAGAAATAGTCAGGATATAGTCAAAACGAGGATTATTATTATTCATAACAGGGTTATACAGAAAGTCATACAAAGTGAATGACTCGAGGGATTTTCTCCTTTCATCCAAAACAACTATCCTAGTAGAACTAGAAACAGAAGGAGGTACATGAGTGATAGTAGCACCTATATTAACAAGACCTCTAGCCATTTTCAATTTTTTCTTTTTCTTCTTCTTTTCCTTCTTGGAAGATTGAGAATTTTGAGTGTTTGTGAGAGTCTCCTCAAGAGGTTCGCCTTGAGCAGTATTCTTGTCATCTTCGAGAATATATTCATCAACCGAAATCATGTTGATTGAACCTTTGTCAGGTTCTTTCAAATATTCTTTAGGAATAACTCTATTCCCTTCTTTGAAATTACGCTCCAGCCAATCTTTAAAGACAAAGAATCCTTCAATTTTGTGTCCCAACATTCTGTGATAAGGACAGTATTTAGGATGATCTTTCATATCAACTTCCTCAGGTCTCTTGGCTTCAGGCAATTTAAATTCTGGTATCTTTAACAAACTATGGAACATCTTTGCAATAACTTCCATTTTGAATGAATATTCTTTATTTAATCTTTCAGCCATCAATTTCTTTTCCATTGGTGTTTATATCAGTGGTTGGAACTGCAATTGTGAAGGTAATTACGACTGTTGTTGGCTATTATTTTGTTTTTGTCGCTTTGGTTCAGGTTGTACTTACATCACCTGCTTACCCTTTTCTATTGTTGTGGATTTCTTTTCAAATGTCTTAACTGGTATAGTCTTTTCTGTCTTTTCTATTATGCCCATCTACTTATCGTATTTTTAAGGATTAGCAGCTTTACTGAGAAACTTTTCAAATGTCTTTATTGTAAATACTTTAAGCACAAAGGCTACACAAATGCTATAGGACCATGAATATTTTTAAGCATAATTTCAACTGCATGTTGCTTTTGGAGTTATGATTCACATTTCATGCTAAGATTTCTACAGCACAAAATATAATCCACTAGGGTTTCTTTAGGTTTCTGCTTTTTTACAACTAGATCTCCAACTATTATGTGGTGTTGTGTTCCAGTGAATCGTTGAATGAAAAGATTTTCCAATTCAACAAAAGTTTTAACAAATCCATTAGGAAGTTCAGCATACCAGTTGAAAGCTACTCCTGTTAGGCTATCAACAAATTGTCAAAAAAGAAGCATCACTCTCACCTACATTACAACAACTTGCTCTAAAGTGAGCTAACATTTTTTAATGGAAATCCACGACAACATTCAACTCACTTGAACTGAATATATGAAGGGGAATCAATATTTAATCAAGATCATCACCCTGAACTGGAAATCTTTCGCAGGCTTCATATATCAATTCCCCTTCAAAATGATAAAAAGATGTAATATCATTTCTTAGCTTAGCGGTTTTCGAGGTTGGAAAATATTTAACCAAGAAATTTTGTGATAGTTCTCCCTAAGTTCTAATAGATCTAGTTGCTAACAAATTTAACCAAGCCTTGGCTTTATCCCTTAATGAAAAAGGAAAAATTCTAAGCCTAACAACATCATGAGACACTCTATCATATTTAAATGTAGCACAAATTTCAAGAAAACTAACAAGATGTAAGTTAGGATCTTAAGTAGGTGATCCTCCAAACTGATTATTTTGTACCATTTGGATAATAGTAGCTTTAAGCTCAAATGAATTAGCAGCAACATCAGGATTTTAAAAAGTCAAGTGAAGTTCAACTATTGTCGGATTCACATAATCTTTTAAAGGTCTTTATCAATTTTCATTTATTTGATTATCTAAGTTATTCGCCATTTCTTGTAAATTTTTAATTTGTCTTTATTGTTTTTGAATTTTTCTAATACTACATTCTAATTCTGAATCGTAAGGTACTAAACCGTCAGATCCAATATTTCACATAAACAAATAAAGCAAGTAAAGTAAAACACT
>NW_018218616.1:16771-36039 GCF_001263595.1 Phalaenopsis equestris
TTTAAATTGGAAATGATAAATTTGCTAGGAAATTCACAGAAAGTCAATTGAAATCACTGTCACTAATTTCAATTGTTGAGATGTAATCAAAATTAAATTTCTAAACTATTATCAAATCAAATATGTAAAATTTAAAATAGTAAATACTAATCTATTAACTATATTTATGTAACGAAGATTCTTATGTGAAACAACATCCATCCCACTACAATAAGGCTGTGGTAAAATGAGATGAGATAAATGTTTATGATAAGTATTGTGCTAAATAGGAGCAATTTTAATTCTCTGCCCTGATACAGTGCATAGAAAATCATTGGCTAATCTCAGTATTTAGTCCCTAAATTTGTGGCTAGGCTAGGAGGATACCGGCTCCCACTCCAGAGCTCCCACTTCCCTTCACCTGAAGGTTAGCTCTCGCTTCAGTTTTTAAATACTAAGAATGAATTGAAGATTTTAGTCTGCCTTAAAGGTTCTCCAATTCCACATCCAACAAAGAATATTTCCCTAATTATTTGCACTTAATTCCATAAAAGATGTTCTCCTTTATGGAATCAAATGTGACCACTACTTTGTTGTAGAACTCAATACTCCATTTCCCGGATCGTATGCCTCATAACACATTTTAACAATTCAATTGATCAGATCAAAAAGTAAATTAAGTTCGGAGTTGAAAAATTATCACAATTTATTTTACAATATAATATTGGCACATTAACATTATCTCTTCATTTCACCATATCTCAGAGTAGGGAGAAAGATAAAGGGAATAACTCAGACTTCATGAGAAAGAAATAACAAAACACAAATTTCATATATTACAAAAAGTTCATACAACACTGATAAACAAACAATACTTATCTGAAAACTCTTTCTCAAAGCAAATCATTTGTAGCCTTTCCTTAGAAATTTAAGAAGAAGATATCTCTCACTTTTCTCCTTCTCCAACACTCTTACAGAAAGTTTCACACTAAATCTCACCACAAAAACTCTAAAATCTAAACTATGAAAGCAAAATATTTAATTGACTCCAATATGGTAGTGGAATGGAATGATGTGGAGCGAAAAATTAATGTAGATGAGCAAAAAATGTAGAGGAGCAAATTTTCTGATGAAATTCGGCCCCAAATAGAGCCCAAGGTAGGTTCTTCAAAAGGTGCCTCCAAAAACTCTTCAAAAATTTGTCTAAATACATCGAGCCTTCTAGAAATAGGGTATGCACCGCCTTTGGCACTTTCAACGCTGGTCTTGCGCCCTTCGGCGCTGAGTGAAAATCTCCAGCCTTAAGTGTATCGTCGGCGCTGCCCTCGGCGCTGCCGACGCTGAGCATTTCTTTAAAAACGTCATTTTGACTCCAAATTTCATCCTTTTTGCTTTCTTTTTGCTTTAAGGCCTAAAAATTGACAACCTGCAAGAAAACCTCAAAATACCTTCCATTAAAGTGCATATCATAAAAAATAAGTATAAAATATGGGTCTAAAAATGCATATATTTTTGGTGTATCAATGTGGTTTAGACCTAATTAGGATTTTTTGAGTTAAACCTATTGTAGTTTAGGTTTAACTAAGATTTAATCAGGTCTAAATGTGGTTTAGACCTAATCAGGGTTTATTAAGTTAAACCTAATGCAGTTAAGGTTTTATTAGGGTTTAATGAAGTCCAAATGTAGTTTAGACCTAATTAGGGTTTATTAAGTTAAACCTAATGTAGTTAAGGTTTAAATAGGGTTTTAATTAAGTATAAATGTGGTTTCAACCTAATTAAGGTTTGTTAAGTTAAACCTAATGTAGTTAAGGTTTAAATAGGGTTTTAATTAAGTATAAATGTGGTTTCAACCTAATTAAGGTTTGTTAAGTTAAACCTAATGTAGTTAAGGTTTAACTAGGGTTTAATTAAGTCTAAATGGTTTGACCTAATTAGGGTTTGTTAAGTTAAACTTAATGTAGTTAAGGTTTAAATATGGTTTAATTAAATCCAAATGTAGTTTAGACCTAACTAGGGTTTAAGGTGTTTGAGTTCACCTAGATGGAACCTAAGTGTCTTTGTTTGGTTTACCCTTTAGTTCATATTAAGTTTAGGTTGACTAGACTTGAATGTTTTGTCACTCAATGACCTTGAGAAGATGGTTAGACCTTATGTCATTCAGGTCTAATGATTAAGGTTTTGTCAACTTTATATGTCACTAAAGGCTAGTGCCCAAGCCTAAAGAAATCTAGGGTTAAATATGTAATTTTCAATTTTACAATTTTGACCCTAGAGGTGAAATGTCATTTTTAAATTGGTAAATGGTTAAAAATTTTTCATTTCAGAGTTCAAGAATGTCACTTTAAGTTTTCCACCCATTTCCAATTTTAATTTCAAATTTCTTCAATTTTTATAGTTATTTTTAAAGATAATCACAAAGTTTGATAGAAATTAGGAAATTGAGTCTTAGGGAGTTTTTCTAGCCTAAGAAAAATTAGTGAAAGTTCCCGAAGGCTTAAAGACAAATTAAATAAAATTTTCAAAATTTTTGAAATTATAAATAATTTTTAATAATTAAATTTCCATAGAGAGTTATTATTTAATTTAAAATTAAATATAATTAATTAAATTTTGATTTTATGCTAAAATATTCTGCTCTTTTTCGAGAGTTCAAGGGTTATTTTATTTTATTTTTGTGATTTTTTTATGAAAAGATATGAATTTTTAAACTTTTGGGTATTTTTGTATTTTTTTGAATTTTCTACTTAAAGGAAATAACACGTCGTGCTGACTCAGACCTCAGACCCTCCAAAATCTTACGCGGTGCGGTTCTTCTGGCTAGAGTTTTTCATGTGGAAAGCATGTGGTCTGTGATTTAAATTGTTTTGGATGGACAATTCCGCGGTTTGACTCCATTTCTGTCGTCCATTTCTAATAAACAAAAATGGACGAAATCGGTTCATCGTACCAAAGGGAGATGAACTGATAGCCATCCAATTATTTGGCTCAAGATCTTTTCAGATATTTGACCAAACTCAATTCTTTTTGTTTCCAGAGGATCATCTTCTCTAGAAGAAGACATCCATATGGTTAATTTGTCATGAATTAATAGTTCACTTCACAATGTGTGGAAACTGAACTGAAATTAGGGTTTTAGTCCCTACCACTTCAATATGATTGGTTCTGGAGCTTTGTCTGGAGATCATCAAGCTCTTCCTTGTTTTAATTTGAGTTAAAATCAGCTTTGTGTAGGAGTTCAAAGAAAAGGTGATCTTAGTTTCACTGAATTATAGGGTAGAGGCTATGGGAGAGGCTTATTTCAATTGGAAAATTCTCCTTAGAGCTCAGGAATTGATTTAGAGTGATCAATTTAAAGTTTTGGAGAGTTTTATTTCAAACCTAAAAATTATCCTATTTTTGGGGAGTGAAATTGGAAGTGAGGAGTGGAATCTAGGGGCTGAAATGATGGGGGTTCAACTCCTTAAGCTACTGATAAGATTTTCTCTCTAGGATGTCTGAGGAATTAGATAGTATATGGATGTCTCCTCATTCTTCCGCTTTGGTAGCTCACAACCAGCTCAATTTATAATCATTAACGGTGGTTGCATGGTTCAGGTCTATACAGAGAAGGAAACTCTTATCGTTAGAATGATCTGAGGATAAGTTCCAAGGGTAATCATTGCATGGATAGAGATCTCCCTCAATTATCCTTAGAGACCTTCATTTAGGTTTAAATTTGGGCTTCTATTTTGGCTACCTCCCATTGGCAAGCATGGGTGGTGTGAATGGCCGTTCAATCAGCCTGATAGAGCCTTCACTAAATGAATTTCATGGGTCAATTAAAGATGTTGAGGAAGGGATGACACATACCCATCCTCATCATCCTTTATCATTTTAAGCACATGATTACCTTAATAATGGGAAAGATGAGGCTTATATAAGTCTCTTCTTCATTGGAGGATGAGTGAGGTGTAGGATGAGCTCACCATTGTCTCATTCAATCAATATATGAAAGAGTGACATCTCTTTTCTTTCTCATGATGGCTTGATGATGGTTTCATGACTTAGTCAAAAAGGGTAGCCTATGGGTTAATTAACATGTCAACCTTGTCATGGTAGGTTTCATGGGTCATGGGTGACCCATTATCAATCTGTCATGTGATAGATTTTAGGGTTTAATAGAAAAAATGTGGCATGGATTTGTCTTGCCATGGGTTTTAAATCAATATTTTAAATGTAACCCTAGGTCTAATAATCACTAACTTTAATCCCTTTAATTAATTAATTAATTAGGAGAATAAAAGATTTTGAAGAAAAGACCAAATTTTGATAAAATTGATAATGTTGACCAACTTTGACCTAATTGACCATGGTTGACCAATTTTGGTCCAGGGTTGACCAATGTGACTTACTTAACCTTGTCATAGTTGGGCTAGTCATGGAGTCCATGGGTTTTGGCATTATGGCTTGGTTTGGTCATGTTGACCAAAATTGACCATGGTTGGCCATGATGGCCAAATTGCTTCTAAGGTGATGTCTTTAGAAATTGGGTTAACCATAGGGTATATGGTTGGCTTTATGGTGATCATATGGTCTTGAGTTGACAAGTTGATCAGTTTTGACCAATTTTGGGGTTTGAGTTGACCAAGTGATCAATGTGGTGACAATTGGGCTCAAAATTGATCATTTTGACTAAGGTTTGATCAATTTGGTATTTGGGTTGACCAATATGGTCCATGTGGTGGTCATTAGGTCATGGATTGACCATTTTGACCAGATTTGACAAAAATTGACTATCTGGATGAAAGTTGACAAATTGGATCAATTGGGTGTCATTTTAGGAGCTTCACATAAAGTGAGGTCAACAAGGCTCTTGTTGACGATGTTCTCATCAGGATTTTTGCATTGCACATAGGGCATCTCATGCAAAGCTCATTAGGGATCCCTGATATTGCAGGCTTTTCCAGTGTCTCTAGCTCATCTTTGAAATCGGCAGACTAACATAATTCTCCTCCAAGTTTAGATCATAAATTTCTTCATCCTAAATCAAACTCATTCCAATAGCGCCTTCTCTAGCACGTCACTTCTCCAAGCAAACAAAAGCTCTGTGTTTACGCTCGTTGGTCTTCTTACGTTGCGTCCTCCTTAAAGGTGCATCTAGAAATCTTTCTTCACTGACACCCACTAAGTCTCATATCGACGTGGTGATCATCAATTATAGCTGGCTAGTTCCCTCTGTCGGGTACTGTATTTCCTTAGCTTTCTTCCTCTTCAGTGAGGAGTCTTCTCGAGCACTGATTCTAGGAACTGAGGGTAGTCCCTTTGCTTCACGGTGGCTGACAATGTCCATCAGGGGGCCTTCATAGTCTACATTGACTTGACCATAGTCCAAGTCAAAACTCATAACGCCGCCCTAGGCTGCTTTTTCTTCATTTAATGTGAGATTTAAGCCGTCTTTGAATGTGAAGATCAACCTTTGGCCTGACATTTTCCTGCATAAAATACGTGAAACATCAGCATGTTGATACTTTGCACAAACAAGAACAATAACAAACCATTATTAAGTGAAATTTAAATTTTTATGTGTATTTAATTTAATTTAATTTAATTTAGTGAAATTCAAAATTTAGGGGGAAATTTAAAAGCAGAAATTCAAATTTTATTTTATTAAAATTGATCTTATTACAAAATTTTGGACCCAGTCACAGATGTTGTCCAAATAGCAATCCTTAGAATGAGTATCGCTCCAAGAAATTCATGTCGTAGAACATCAAGTTATGTAGTATTTCTTCAATTATAAACCGTTGACCTATAGCATGGGCCTCAAATTGATCTTATTACAAAATTTTGGACCCAGTCACAGATGCTGGCCAAATAACAATCCTTAGAATGAGTATCGCTCCAAGAAAATCATGTCGTAGAACATCAAGTTATGTAGTATTTCTTCAAATATCACCCGTTTCAATTATCACCCGTTGACCTGTAGCATGGGCCTCTTGCCTTAGAAATCCATTAGCTATTAAGATCCTCCTAAAAAGACCTTCTCCATGACAAAGAGTCCCTCCTACTCAGTTTAAATTTTTCACCTATCCTGTAGTGTGCAAGGATAGGCCTTCTGAGGATGGGTACAAATTCAAAAAGATTGAACGTTCTTTGGTTGACCAACTTATCGTGAGCCAGGATCATCTTCACTTGGTAGAGCTCTAGATTCTGTTGTGCTTCTAACCGTTTTCCTTTGAGGGCTTCTAATTTTGCAAGTCAGAGCTTGACTTTATCTTCCACTATAATTTGATTGGTGACAACGACTCTGAGAGATGATATTTTAACTTCCAACGGAGTATGGCTTTGGACCCATACACTAGTGAATATGGCGTACATTGAGTAGGCATTCCGGTAGGCCCACAAAGCTTCTAGCAACATCTCGTGCCATCCTTTCTTATTTTCGTTCAATGTTTTTTTTCAAAATTTGCACGAGCGTCTTATTGAAGGCCTCAGTTAGGTCATTTTCTTCAGGGTAATAAATTGTTTATCTCCAATCTATCTCATGCCGCTTGACAAAATTTTTGATTTTGATGCTCTTGAAGACAGACCCGTTATCAAAAATTTCTCTGCACGATACATGGAAACGACAGACAGTTTAACTTTTGGGGAAGTAAAGCCTCAACCCACTTGAGGAAGTAATCTGTTGCTGTGAGAATGAATCTGTGCCCTTTAGAAGCTATATCTGTGCCCCAACACTTGAATGGTAGGGTAATAAATCATTTATCTCCAATCTATCTCATGCCGCTTGTCAAAATTTTTGATTTTCGTGCTCTTGAAGATTGACCCGTTATCAAAAATTTCTCTGCACGATACATGGAAACGACAGACAGTTTAACTTTTGGGGAAGTAATGCCTCAACCCACTTGGGGAAGTAATCTGTTGCTGTGAGAATGAACCTGTGCCCTTTAGAAGCTATATCTGTGCCCCAACACTTGAATGACCACGAGGCGACGTTTGGGTGTATCACATTCAGAGGTTGGTGCAAGACCACTCCATGCACCTGACACAGATGACACTTTTTGCTTGTATCCATACAATCTACTATCATTGTTGGACAATAGTATCCGAGTCTCTTAATCTTCATTTTCATCTTCAACTCTGACTGGTGAGCACCACACAACCCTGCGGGTACTTCTTTGATGATATCCTGTGCTTCTACTCTGCTTGGACATTGCAACCACATCTAATCAAACAATCTTCTATAGATAACATCACCTACCAGAGCTAATGACACAACTCTTCTCGTGATATGATATGCTTCAGACTTGTCTTCTGGTAAGTTTCCTGTTTGCAAATATTCTATCAATGGACTGCACCAATCTTCAATATTATCTCTTCTTCCTTTCTAAATTTTTATAGACTGTTAATATTGATCTTTGATGAAACTCGACATCCTTGCACTGTAATATCAATGGAATCCTTTGCTGGACATGCCAATTCCTTAGCAAGCTTGGTGAAAGTGTCGACCCGGCCATTCTCCCCAAGGAATCCTATACACTATCACACTAGGAATCTGTTCCAGCAACTTCATTGTATATCACCGGTATTCTGCTAATCTTAGCTTTAAAATTTTGTACTATCCAGCGACCTGTTGAATGACGAGTTCTGAGTCACCATAGATGGCAATATCTTCTATGTCCATCGAGATGTCGATTCTAATCCAGTGATTAATGCTTCGTATTCAGCTTCATTAATGGCTCTGTCACGTGGTCAGAGAATCTTAACATTCCATGATCTAGCATAACAAAAATCACCTGATTCCTACTTTGCCTTATCTAACTGTTCCTCACCCTTTATCTCTTATAGCTGATGAAGCTCCATCTATGTACATTTCCCAACATGTAACACTGAACTGTTCCACTTATAGTATCTACTCGTCTGGTAGGTTGTCATTGAGAGGGGACCCAGCTGGAAGTGGGTGTGCTGTAAGAAAATCTATCAGAATTTGTTCTTTGATAGTGTGAAGGGGATAAAAGTTAAATCAAATTGTAATAAAATCATTGACCACCTTGCTAAACATCCGAAGAATGTTGGTCGGGTCATCAAATATTGTAATGGATTAACTTTCGAGATTAGGGTAATCTTTTGAGAAAGCATGCAATGTCTAAGCTTTTGGGCGGGGAAAATTAATGTCAGACAATGCTTCTCAATAGGTGGATACCTTATCTCCGTCGGTATTAGACGATGAAGCAAGTAGTAGAGTGCATTTTCTTTACCCTCATCATTGACTTGGGCTAAGAGGGCTAGATCTTTGAGAGAGTCGTCTATGGTTGAAGTATAAAGTATCAACGGTTTTTCTGGGATAGGGGCTGCCAAAACAAGAGGTAACATTAAATACTTCTTAACATCCTTGAAGGCCCACTGACATTTCTATTCCCAAAAAAATTTGGCTTTTTTTTAATTAATGTTGTGAAGGCCTGACATCTTGGTGAGAGATTATAAATAAAGAGTCTTAGGTATGTCAATTTACCTTGAAAGGAACGCAATTGTTTCAAGGTTTTGGGAGGAGGCATTTCTAGGATAGCTTTAATCTTTTCTGGGTCCATCTTGATTCCCTGATGATGAACAACAAATCTTAGAAATTTCTCAGAGGTAACATCAAAGGCACACTTTAAGTGATTCATCTTGAGATTATATTGTTATAATCATTCAAACATGATCCTCAAATCATACAAGTGGTATATTCTCTGTTTACTTTTGATGACCAAGTTGTCCATGTAGCACTCCACTTAATTGTTGATGAGTTCATCAAAGGTCTTCGTCATAGTTTGTTGGTATGTTATTCCATCGTTCTTCAACCCAAACGACATCACTATGTAGCAAAAAATCCCGATCGGTGTTCTGAAGGCTGTAAGCGCTGCATCTTCTAGAGCCATCTTATTCTGATTATAACCTGACGATCCATCCATGAAGGAGAAAATCTCATGTGTCGATGCGATGCCCACCATTAATTCTGGTATTGGTAACGGGAACTCATCTTTTGGACAAACTTTGTTTAAATCCCTGAAATCAACACATACACAAATTTCTCTATTTTTCTTATTAACTGGCACGATGTTGGCTAGCCATGTCAAGTATTGTTCTTCTCTCACGAAGTTAGTGTCTATTAATTTCTTCACCTTGGCAATGACTTGTTGTTTTATCTTAAGGTGCATCATCCTTGGAAACTGCTTTACTAGAGTCATGTTCATGTCCACCCCGAGTTGGTGCATTGCGACATCTACAGATAATCCTTACATTTCATCGTAGCTCCAAGAAAAGCAATCTTTGAATTCTGACAATAATTTGATTAATTCTATAGATTCTTCCTAGCCGAGTAGCGAACTTATGAAGGTGGGACAGGGCTGCTTACCACTCCCATTATTGACTTGTGCATTGCGACTTCTGTAGATAATCCTTGCATTTCATCATAGCTCCAAGCGAAGCAATCTTTGAATTCTGACAATAATTTGATTAATTCTATAGATTCTTCCTCACAGAGTAGTGAACGTTTGAAGGTGGGTCGGGGCTACTCACCAGTCCCAAGGTTGACTTCTTTCAATTCATTAACAGTTGATTTAATCTCTTATTCAAATTCTAGCAGAGCATCATCTATCGGTTGATCTTCAGAGTCTCCTCTACATCAAGGTAAACTTCTTCTAAATTGCTAGTAACAACCATGAAAAATTTCAAGTCATCGATATGTCTTATAGTACCAAATCCAAGACCCTCTTTCAAATTGGGAAGTCGACTTTTAACATTTTATAACTTCTCAAAAAGCTGTAGCTTATCATTTCACATTTTCTTTGGCACACATTCCTGTTAAATTAACTTTTTAACACAAGGAGAAAAGTAGCTAAATGGTAAATCCATTAATTCATTAGAGTCCTCTTTTTTCAAATTTAAATGATTTTCAGAACTAGTAGTGGGAGAAGAATAGTATAACTTGATAAGTTTAAAACCAAAACCACAGACTTCCTTGACCATTAAACTCAGAATCTTTTGTGGGTGAATCAGAGGGCATGCACGTCGTGGTTGATCTGATCATACATCGATTAACATTCACTTTTCTCCACATCTTCCAAGGGTATCTCGAACAGTGGTTTCTTCTATTTTATGATCATCATTTCTTCATCAAAACTTTCTTCCACATCAATGCTGATGGTCGGCCTCATCCGTTTAACAATCATGTTGGTTCTTCCTCGTCCACGTCCCCGGTCTCGATCTCGGGTGCGTGGGCTAAAAGAACCTTTACCAGCTCATTGTGAATAAATTGTAGTAGATCATTGAAATGGAGTTGAGTGGCCTTGCTCTTGTTATCTTTCTGAATCTTCCATCTCATTCGTCATGAATTCATGGGAAAGATAGTCCTCTTTGGAGGTTCGTAGAAGGCGGCGTCTTCATGGATGCCTACCTCATGAACTGAGAACGGTTGTAAATCCCCTTTGATGCAATGTTCTTGTCCTTCTTTGAAATAATGGATAGACTGATCTAGTGATGATGGAACCATATTATGCTCTTGCAACCACAATTGACCAAGTAAGGCATTGATAGAGGTCTCTACGTCGACGATATAGAAATTTGCGATTGTTACTAGCTCTCCAACCTTCATTAGTAGTGTGCTCGATCCAATAGCTCTTTCTCCTTTTTGGTTAAATCCTCTTAGCATCATCATATCGGCAGTGAGCTCTTGAGTGTCAATGTCGAAGTAAGCTAACATCCGTAGACTCATTAAGTTGAGTGACACTTTTGGATCTACCAAAACTCTGGAAAGCATGAATTTGTCAATGTTAACTAAATGTAGAGCGGGCAGTTATGATCGGTATTACCATGCAACAGATCTTCATCAGTAAAAGTTATATTAGGTTGTTCCTTTAACGAACAAACTTCATTCGAGGATGTGCTGGCCAACTGAGCTAAGCAAATCTCTAGGTCAAGCAAGGCTGTAACCAAAGCTTCCCTCATCTCCTTTTACAGGAGCAGAGCATCGTAGATGCTCAGTTTGGTTGATAACCTCCTAATATGAGCTAGTACATTATAATCCACTTTATACGTGCCTCCAATTTTACTTAAAATAGGTATTTCTTCTATTTTTAGAGGCGGCTCTTTGTGGGTAACTATTTGTTTTCCTTTGTCTATTAGAGCCATTCTCGGGGGTAAGACCTTTCCACTCCTCAGATTTATGTAATATCTTCTTTTTCTTCTACTTGTGTTGTTGTAGGCAAAACTTCCAACGCTTCTTCTATATCATAGAAATCCAAGTTGATGGCAAGCAGTGCTCCTTGGCACCCGAGGACTGGCTCCATGCTCTCGAAACTGTCATAATTGACATCGTTGTCATCTTCTTCATTCTCATTGACTGGTTAATCAGACTTAAGTACTATTTGAGGATCAGTTTGAGAATTGAGATTGGGGCTAGATTGGTCAAAGTCACTTAAATCATCACTGGAGACAGTTAAAATGTAGCCGAAATCATAATCATTATATTCCACAAACCCCGGAGGGGGAAAAAGATAATCATACATGGTCAGGGGTTCAAAAATTATCTCCTCGAATTCGAGATAACCAATCTAACAGAGGCAACCCCTATCATACCCCTCGCACTATCTGTCTTCACGATCACGTCCTTCTTCTTGTATGGCTGCAATGACTTCTTTGACAAAATCATCAACTTTAGTTTGACAGGCTGTAGACTTTGAGCAGCGGCTTGTGGTGAAGCGATCTAAATCTAATCGAATATCTTCTTAGAAGTTCTACTCCAAACTATGCTCCAGCCATCTTCCTCTGAATATGGCTCTACTGGGGTAATTGGCTTGGCCGAAATCATATTTACAGAACCTCTTTCAAATTATTTTAAATATTGAATAGGAATTATTATATTCCCTTCCTTAAGATTCCTCTCGAGCCAATCATTGAAACTGTAAAATCTTTCTATGGTATGACCGAGTAGCCTGTGGTATGGACAGTAGTTGGTTGGTCTTTCTTATCAACCTCATTTGGCTTTTTTGGCTCGGGTAGTCTTAATTTGGACCTTTTCATCAAACTCCTGACATCCTTGGCACAATTCATATGTGAAAGAATGTGCTCTCTTAATCCATTTTGTGATTGTCGAACTTTGTCTGTTATCTGTTTTATATGCCCTCTGCTGTTGGCTGAAGTGACCATACTGCTGAGCGGACTGATGTTGAGGGTGGCTATACTGCTATTGCTGGTGAATCTAATGGGACTACTCGACTGGAATTATTATTGGGTGCCTTCCTTTATCAACTGTCGCAGTTGTCCCAGAATTCTTCTCAAATATCTTAGTTGTCCTCAACTTCTCTGACTTTTCTTGTCAATCCATATGCTTGATTTCCTCCTGTAAGCTGCTAGCCTTGCTGGATAACTTTTTAAATGACTTGATGGTGAGCCCCTTAAGCATGAAAGCTACTGGCCCATGCATGCTATTGAGAAGAATCTCAATTGCATGTTGCTCCTGTAGCTGAGCTTCACACTTTATGCTTAAGTTTCTCCACCTCAAGAAGTAATCCACCAGGGTCTCATTGGGCTTCTACCACTCAACCATGAGATATCTTATCGTAATGTGGTGTTGCACTCCAACAAATCTCTTTACAAACAACTGCTCCAACTTAGCGAACATCTTCAATGATTTTTGGGTAGCTCGATATACCAATCAAAGGTGATCCCTAATAGGCTGCTGAAAAACTAACAAAAGAGCAAGGCTTCATTACCTTCGCTATTGCCACAACTAGCACAAAAATGTGCTACATGCTGTCTGGGATTTCTAGTCCCATTGAACATCTTGAAGTTTAGTGACTCAAAACCTTTAGGTAGGGCACCGCATCAAACTCCTCTGGGTAAGGTGTACCCTTGAAATTGATGCACCACACTTAGAATGGGCTAAGGCCTGTCAAACATGCTGTTCGACCAATTGTTTGATATCCTTCTCCGGTATTACACTCTGTTGAGAATACTTCTTCTGCTGATCATCTATGTTAGCAGAGGCAACTTCTCTCCTCTCATCTGTAATTTGAACAACCTCTGGTTGGTTGACCTCTGGAGAAGCTAACTGCTGTGATTGAGATTGTCCATGAATTGTAGCCATGGCGCGATGTTGGTGGTCATCTCTTCCATTCTCTTATCCATGTAACTGATCTATTCATCTCTTAGCAGGATAGCTCTGCACAAGTCATCAATGACGTTCCCTTCAACAAGTGGCTTGGCATCGCATGCAGATCAAACGGCTCTAGTTTCACTGACATTAATGTCCATGAACTCTTGATCGAGATAATCAGTAAAATAAAAACTTTCATCATCATTGATAACTACCCCATGCTCTCTAGCTAACTAAGAAATCTCGGCTCCGAGCTTTTCAACTTTTTCTTCAATGATTTTTTTCCTGAATCTTTTTGAGATCAAGAGGACTCTCTTGAACATCCCCTTCCGTACATTAGACTTGGTAGCACTAGCGGCAACAACATTCGTTACTTTTAACCTTTGCTTCATCCACGAACTCGCAATGAGGGCTTGTTCAACAGTGCTGGTGTGGCAACCATGGGTACCCATACCTTCTTCTTTTCCAATGTTGCCTTGAGACAGAGTGTCTCTACAAAGGAATTGGTGTATTGAAGAGAGGTATGCTTCCTGCGGTGCAGACCAAATATATCATATGGTAACTTCTCCCCTTATTCTTCTTGGAACATCTATGTGAAAAATAGTAGGAAGTACTCTTGAACCTAGTCGTGACTTGTCCGATCGACGTCCTAAATGCCCTGAAGCAATAGCCACTGTATTTGTAACGGTACTAACTCGACTTCCCAGGAGGAATCTGGCAAGAAAAACAACTGGCAGAACTTGAACTAATTTTTGGGACTGACGGACATATCTGAAATCTTTCAAAATTTATTTCTTCATTTGGGGTGATATTGTGCATCCTATTCGCTTGCATAACTCAGTAGTGTAACACCCTTTCTTAGCAGCCAATCTCTCAAATACCGTACGGACTCTGGTGATAGGAGCGGGCTTCTCATTCTCCTCACCATGACCATGAAGTATCAGCAGAGTAGCAGAAATACTGTGGATGCTTTCATATCCAGTGTATCCATCAGTAGATGAATCCTATTCCCTTAGAGGAGAGGAGAGGTCTCATTCAATCTGAGTTAGTACTGTTGAGGAATCTCATCAATAGCTGTCATCTCGGTAAATTGGGCCTCAGTGGCTTTCCGAATCTCTTGACTACAATTTCTTCATTGCGACCTGGTTAACGGTGCAGTCCTTGAACTGGAACCAATCTAAAAAATTGAAGTTGGGGTGGTAAATCCATTGATTGAATTTTTCACGATCATAATTTATTTTCCTTTGGCAGACACAATGACATGCACGGTAACTGTAAATCCGACGGTAGTAGGTGTAACAACTCTTGCAAGAACGATAGACTTAGCGAACGCCGCGACGACAATAATCTTCACCTTCTTGCAAGGTGGGAAGTCTTGGGGGCAGTTCAAGTTGAACTCTATGGACGGCTCTTGTACTTATGGGGCGACAACCTTCTTGATGAAAAACATGGCTTTTCTAAGCACGACCTCGAGGTCATCAAATCTGGCGTGAAACTTGATCATGGGGGCGACGTTGCGGACTTCACGGCTTGTTGGCAAGCTGCAAGAGTAGGTGAGAGTTGAGAACACCATTGCAGGAGCTTCAAAAAAAAAAAATTCTGAGGGTTAGCATCAGCCACAGCTTTGTAACTTTAGTGCGAACACTAAAAATTAACAAAGGTCGTTCTGTGGACTGGGTACATCCTTTTCTTATTATTTTAGTTTTTAAACTTATTATTTGCTTATGATTAGATAGTTGCAATTAACAAATTAAACGAGCATGAAGAGACACAAGAACATGGCTTGATTCATGGAAAAAAAAACAAACCCAGAGAAGATGAAGAAAAACAAAGCTTAGGACCCAGTGCAGGACCAACTTCACAACGCACAATGCCCAAGCAGAACTAGCCCGCCGACACAGAGATTGTCAGCCTCCAGAATGGATATCCTGACACTCGGCTTTAAGAGCTTGCTTAATTTAATATATATATATATATATATATATTTAATGAAAGGAGTGACAAAGACTCTCTACATGTTAAACTGAAATAAAGGTTACAAAGCTATATGGGGCTTGGTTCACAAACAAAAAAACCAAGGTTCACCCAAAAGGGGTTAAGGGCTCCCAAGAGAAAAACAAAAATCCAATGTAGCCTGTCAAAAATCCTTTCCCCATTCAATAAGGCTGAAAAGAAGAAAAGGAAAAGAAACATTACAAAGCAGTAAGGACTCAACGAAACAAAAGCCCTCCCTAGATAGAATGGTTAAAATAAACATCAGTGGACATCCCCCTTCTAATATAAGGCAGATCAGAGAGATCTGCCTTAATCAACCAAGACAGCTCCATAGGAGGGGTAGTATTTACTTTAGGCAACATAGACAAAGCACCTTGATGTGCAAGCCAATTAGCACATCTGTTACCCTCCCTAAAAATATGCTTCCAGATAATCTGAAGGTTGTGAGTCAACTTCATGTGAGTAATTTGCTTAACAACATGTAGAAGAAACCAAGGTGGGGAGATGTTATCTTTTAAGAGCTGGAATAGCCATAAGGAGTCCATTTCCACAATTAGTAGGTTCCATCCCATAACAACAGCTGTTTGAAGAGCCCATACCACAGCTAAGACTTCAGCCTGCAAAGCATTGAGAGCATCAGTGGGAGATTGGAAAAATAGTAGGCATTCCCCAACATTATTTATGAAAATCCCCCCAATACCAGCAGTGTGTCTTCTATAACTCCCATCAGTGTTGCTTTTGATCCAAGGGTAAGTAGGTTTTCTCCAATGGAACATCAAAAATTTTGATTTGGCATAAGAAACTTGAGTATTAAGGATTGGGGAGCACCCAAGAACTTTAATCTTGTACCCCATGAGATTGATTATCTTAAGAGTATATGCCAAGCAGTTGGTAACAATTTGTGTAGCACTTTAGGTTTTCCCCTGATATTTACTGCTATTTATTCCATCCAGATGAACCATGTAGTAATAAAGGGGATTTTTTCAGCATGGTTCTCTTTCCAAACCTTCCAGCAGTCAAGGAAGTTTCCAAAATTCAGTAAATCAGAAGGGAAACTAAGATTAGCAGCTACCTGTGTCCAAACCCCTTGAGCAACAGGGCAAGAGAAAAACACATGATTTAAGAATTCCACTTGTTGGCAACAGAAAGTACATCTTTAAGGTCCTTTTAGACCCTTAAGTTTGAGTATATCATCAATGGGAATAATATTATGATAACATCTCCAGGTGAAGAAGGACATAGGCTGAGGTATTTCACCCACATGGCATTACCCCAATCCTTATGGTACCAATTGATTAATTGGGAATATGCAAATTTGATAAAAGAGGTATGAGGATGATTTTTAGTCACATTTCTATCTAGTTTCTGTGGAGTGACTGGGACCTTAAGAATTTGATACACTTGTTCAGGATTCACCATAGAAGCCAACATGTCTCTATTCCAATGATGATTATTCCAGCAAAGATGAATAGGGGTGTTGATAGCTGAGTCTATAGAGGTTGATGGTTCCAATTTACCCTCAAGAAGCCAATTATCTAACCAAAAATCAACTTTTCCTTCTCCCACATCCCAGATAAAAAGGTCTTCAGCCACACACCTAATATGCAGGAGCTCAGTCCAAATTCTAGAATCCTCAGATTTTCTGCAGATAATTGTTGGATGGGAGTGCTTGCAATATTTTAACTTCATATAGTAAGCCCACAAAGACTTCTGTTCTCTAAATTTTATCCAGAGTTTACAATAGAAGATTTCATGAAGTTGTTGGAAAGACTTAATGCCAAGCCCCCCTGCAGCAAGAGGCAGGCAAAGCTTATCCTAACTAAACCAGAGAGCTTGTTTATAATTGCCTTCCCACAAGAATTTATTCAACATCACCTCAAAAGTTTTCTGTGTGCCTTTTTTCATTTTCAGTATTTGCATAATATACATAGGGAAAGAAGAAGCTAGGATACTTTTGATTAAGGTTAACCTTCCCCCCTAAGAATTAGTCCAATAAGAGATTTGTTTGGAAATTTTTGAAACCACCTCATCAAATTGAGTTTGCTTATTCCTGTCTTTAATCAACTGTACCCCAAGATAAACCAAGGGGCTGGTTGCAGATTTAAAACTAGTGAAATCCTTAATACAGTTTTTGGTAGCAGAATTGAGCTTATTTCTAAAGATAAGTTGACATTTCTTTGAGTTTAGAGAGAGACCAGAGATCTGTTGGAACAAGTTCAGCGAACTGACCACCTTCTTCACTGCTAGTTTTGACTTAGAAAACAATATGAAAAACAATATGAAGTCATCAGCAGAACATAAATGACTTATGGAAAAATTTGCTTTAATAGAAAATCTGAGATATTCTTTTTCAAAAAAATTATGGTTAAGAAGCCTAGATAAGTAGTCCATAACCAAATAGAAAATGTATGGAGAAAGGGGATCTTCTTATTTGATTCCCTTAGTAGCTTGGAAATGCCCTTAAGAATTATCATTAAGAAGAATGATATAAGAAATATTATTAAGCCACATGTGAAGGATTTGGGAGAAGGAATTTTGAAACCCCCAAGCTTTAAGAACCTCCAAGATAAAATTCCAATTGATAGTATCATAAGCTTTAGAAATGTCCAGTTTATATATGAGATTACCCCCCTGCAAGGCTTGTTAATATCCAGAAAGAGTTCCTGTGTAAGTAGCACATTATCAGTAATTTGTCTTCCTGTAACAAAAGTAGACTGATTAGGAGTAATCATCCAAGATAAGTGTGGTTTTAATCTAAAAACCAATAGCTTGCTAATAAGCTTAGACAACACAGTTGTAAGAGAGATGGATCTAAAATGATCCCAGTTAGATTTATGGTCTCCCTTTGGGATTAAAGTTATGGTGGATTGAGTAAAGTAATGTGGAATATCCTCCCCCCTGAAGAAGGCCTAGACAACTTCCACAACATCAGCTTCTACCACCTCCCAAGTTTTTATGTAGAAAGTAGAAGTAAAACCATATGCACCAGCCACTTTGTCACCATAAATAGAACATAAAGCTTTCCAAATTTCTTCCCCAGAAGGAATAAATGTTAAATTTGTCATTAAGTAAGCTAGGGTCAAAGTTTAGGAGAGTAACCTCATGAGGTTCAGATAAAAGATTTTGAAAGTGATCTATAACATCTCTGTGAATTAGATCAGTACCTTGGATCCAAATGCAATTATGATTTTTAATCTTCAGGATGGTGTTGGAGTGTCTTCTTTGTTTAATACAGGCATGGTAAAACTTTGTATTCCTATCCCCATCAACAAACTTTTTGATAACTGCCTTTTGTTTATAAAAATCCTCCTCCCAATGAATAGCTTGAAGCAGATTAGCATTAGCTAATATCAGGTTTTGTTCATCAGAGAGCTGAATGTTTAATTTGTTTCACAGTAGCTTCAACCTCTTCAACTTTTGTTGTAAGGTTGCCAAAACAGTTCCAATTCCAGGCTTTCAGCAATTTAGCAACTTTTTTCTGAAATTGCCATAGTTTAATCCAAGGAGGGAAGGATGAAACAGGTAGCCAGACAGACTTAATAAAGGAAAGGAATTCAGGATGTTCCACCCATACATTAAAGAATCTGAATCTTGGTAAGGTAGCAACAATATTAGAGGATATAAAGATTAGCAAAGGCCTATGATCAAGATGGGAAATAGTAGTCATAATGTTGGTATCTAACCAAACTAATCTATCAATTCTCTCAAAAAGTTTGCCTCTTCTCCAAGTGTCAAGAGGCCCTTGATGTGGAAGTTCAGCAAGGTCAGTGTTCTTGATGTTCATATTAAAGAGTAACATTTGTGTAATATCCACAGTTTTCCCTCCCCATTTTTCATTCAATCTAGCTATACTATTAAAGTCTTCACCAATGATCGAAGTTCCATTAATAGAAGATTTAAGATGCTGGATTTATTGCCATAATGTAGCTTTATCACTAGCAGAACTCCCAACATAAATGAAGGTAGTCTCAACTTGTAGAAAATTCCATAGAAGCTGAATATTAAGAAATTGAGGTTGATCATCCAAGATCTGAACATTCAGATTCCTTCTATAGAAAAACCAAATTTTGTTATTAATATTGTAATTGCAGTTGAAACTTGGGAAGTGTTTTCTAAATCTGCAAGGGGTACAGTGAACCAAAAGTTCAAGAATAGTAAAACACAATAACCTGTGCTT
>NW_018218616.1:36619-48427 GCF_001263595.1 Phalaenopsis equestris
GGAAGCTGCCTCTCTTTGTAATCTTTGAGATTCTGTGGTTTGTTTTTTCTTCCTCTTAGAGGTCTACATAACCCAGTCCTCCCCCAATAGGTGGTTCAACCCAGTAACCTTCTCACCTTCAATCATATGTTGTGTCTCTAACTGTTGTTCCTGCAGTGGATCCTGCAACCTCTCCTCAAAGGAATCAACTGTGGGGGAAACTATAGTAATGATGTTGGGTTCCTCTCTTAGCACTTCCTTGGGAGGGGAAGGAGGAGTAATAAAAACAAAAGGGGTTGGAGAGCTCAGAGCCTCATTCATTCAGAGCACAAATAAAAAGGAGGTGAACCACCAAATAGAGAACCAACAAGCAAAAAAATAATGGAACAGTAAACCAAGTGACAGCTAAACACTTCCCCACCAAATCTAACAACAAGGAAGACTTCAACAGAGAAAACCCACCCCAACCGCCAATGTGGTCACCACCACATAAGGATCACCTCCTACCAAAAGCCATCATGTTCAGAGCCTATCCACGTTTTTTTAACTTCAGGCAAGGTGATATCTCTTTCAATGAGAATTCTAGCAAGAGCTGGCCTTGCCTTGTTATAAGTATGAGCATCAACTTTAAGGGGTCTACCTAAAGCAGACCTAATATTAAAAAGGGCATTCAACTTGAAGTATGTAATAGAGAGACCGGGAAGCTTGAACCAAAGAGGAACCACAGGTGGTTCTTTGCTAGGATCAAATCCAGGAGTCCATTTCAAAAGTTTCATGGTAGCTCCCCCAATAACTAAAGATTGCTTGGGCAAAGAGCTTAGCATAATCTTCTTCTATTGTCAATTGAATAAACAAGTGCCTGCCATCTAGCAACCCCCGTTGCCAAGCACCGATAAAGTTTAAGGACTCAAAGAAGCTCCTTAAGAGTTCCATCTTAGGGCGACCAAGCTGGAATTTCCCTTCCAAAGTGAGCTTAACCTCTTCATTTAATGAAATAACCTCTTAAGGAGAAAAATAAACTGCAGGTTCCCCCTCTTTACACCCAAGGGGGTGAATATAGGTAGAAGTCCTTTTGCCAGCTAAAGTATCATGAAACTCCTGTGGAAAAACTAACTTATCCATATTTTGTAAATTCTCCTTAGGGTTACCAACCACCCCAGCATAGGTGGCCTTGGCCCATTAGATACTTGTGTCCATTTGTGTCCAAAGTAATGTTAGTAGTCATTCAGAGCACAAATAAAAAGGAGGTGAACCACCAAATAGAGAACCAACAAGCAAAAAAATAATGGAACAGTAAACCAAGTGACAGCTAAACACTTCCCCACCAAATCTAACAACAAGGAAGACTTCAACAGAGAAAACCCACCCCAACCGCCAATGTGGTCACCACCACAGACCAAGTGATGACCCAAACTCAGCCAGCGAAAACAGAAACAAGGACAAACCAGAAGAACAACGACAAAAAACTATAGTAATCTAAGGAAAACCAAGTGCAAGAAAAAACCTCCTGCCCACCAAATAATCAATAAAGAAGAAGAAGCAAACCTCCCCCACTAGCTTACCAACCAGCCAGAACAGGTAGCCATGGAAACCCTAGCAGAGAACCAGCCGCCACCCCAAACAGCTCCATATATATAGTTTGGAAAAAGCAATATTTTTAAAATTTGAAATTAAAATGCTAAATAGATCTCATATTTGCAATATTTCAAATGATCAAGCATAACACCGCAAGTAATGCACCTATCCCGAGGAATAGCTACCCAACTTGTTAGTGAGGCTTGATTAAATAAACTAAAAAATTTATGACATCTGTTTGGACTGCGAACCTTTATATTGACCGATAAATTTTCTATCTAATATAAAAGATTAGATAGGGTTTATATTACTAGGGTTCTTAAAGCTCCCAATAGAAGCAAGCCCCTATAGTCAATTACGTATTAAATGACCAAAGTCACTTAAGAAAACACTCAATTTAGATCAAAAAACATTGTCTCCAAGGACTTCAAAGGATAGGAATTTTCAAGGATCGGACAAAGAGGTGTGAAATGGGACAGGCTCAAATTTAGAACATTTACTTATGGAATCCAAAGGAAGGAGAACTAGGGGATGACATGAATCTTGAGGAGAACCTCAGTGACTTCCTAGGCTGTCCTAAGGTTTTGCTTCAATTTTGACGAAAATTTATTGAATGTTTTATCCTGCAAATTTTATTAGTTAGAGCTTAAATTTGTGTGAGATGGTCATACAAAAAACTTGAAAGATGTGAGGGTTTAGCTCGTGATGAATGAAAACCTCAGAATCCTAAAATGAGTTGGGCCTTATATTGCATAACATGATTCTGCAAAAGCATAAAGATGAGTTGAGGATTTATGTCACACTAGGCAGGCAACCTCAAAATCTTATGGTCTATGTTGTTTAATTCTAAGGAGAGATATTTGCTGTTGTAGGCCCTCGTGCTGTTGCAGAATGCTGTTGTAGAAGGTCACCCACATAGTTAGCTCCATGCTCCTAAATGAAGTAGAAGTCCTAAATTCTAAGGTTTAAAGGTTTAAATGACAAGTTTAAGTTAAATCATTATGGGAGGGGGGTTAAAGTTGATTAGAGTGACACTAGTTAGGATCCCATAGTTCCCTCATTTTGGTTTCACTATTTTCTTTTAACTTAGCTTAAATGAGTTGGTAGGCTCATTTAAACCGGGGAGATCTTTTTATCAACCTTAGGTTACCTCATCCGAGGGACTCCCATAAATTCAAAAGGGCGTGTTATGTTTTATTGTATTTCAAAGGATTTATGGTTACCTTTGAAAGAGTTTAATTCAATTTTGAAAACTGTTGATTAATTTTGAAAAAGTTTGTGTTGTTTTGCAAGTAAAGTGACATCCACAACCAAGCATGTATAGTATCTTAAAGCAAGATTAAATTGTAGTAAGTAAAATAATAGAATTTAAATAAAACTATAAAAGTGTCCATCATCTTCTCGTTGCTCTCGCTGAAAGATTAACTTTTGCAGTAGGTGTATACGCAACTAATCAGTTGATATTTTACTTAAGAGTTATATAAGTGGATGCCTCTAGGGTAAGCTTAAGTCATTAAAGATTTTATGCTCGGCTCTAAAGTTGGGCTTGTAGTGTTTAAATGTGTTAATTATCAATCATCTTATCTATTATAAACCTCATCAGACAAGTTTAAATTAAGTTTAGTTCACTACCAAGCCCTTAACAATTTTGAATGAATAAATTTACAATTACAAAAAAAAATTATTTAAGTGATATGTATTCTTATTAGAATATCATGCTATATCTGATTGTGGACTTAAAATACGTGAAACAATATATTTCTAACCTAAGCCCATTACTTTAGAACCACTTAATTTTAATTATTTTCAAAATCCCAATAATTTAAGAGATGACAATTTTATAATTATCATGAATAGGTGGCAAATTGATTTCTATCTTTTTAACACATTATGTTTCAAACATCCAAAAGAATTCATTAAGATCAAAATTGCCCATCTTCCCTTAGTTAATCCTAAATTTTGATTAAGGCACCAAAATCTAAAATTATCATTTTGCCCATGGGGCTCTCCACTCTATAACTCATTAAATATAATTAAAATGACTTTGAAACTTTTAGAGTACCCGGGTCAACTAAGATATCAGAGGAGAAAATGTGATTTTTTATGAAATTTAATTTAAATAATTACTTTAACTTAAAAAATAGGAATTTCAATATTAATTTTTTTAACTAAAAAAAAAAAAGTTTTTGTTCATGGGAAAATTATTGGCGGTTCACCTAGGTCAAAGGATCGCTAGGAGAAAATTTTATAAATTTTCAATTTTTTTAATTGTGATGATTATTTATTGATTTTTATGATTTAAGTACATAGAAAATATGTTTTAATTACAAAAATCACTTTTTTTATTAAATCTCTCTGAGTCCAGAAAACTCAGAAAATCAAACCTTTCATTTTTGTGTTTTTTAGTTTATTTATTATAATTTTTTAATAAAAAATAGGAAAAATACATTTTTTAGCCTTTAAAAATTTATATTTAACTTAGGAAACTTAGAAAAAAATATTCTAATGAGTTCCAAGTGATCAGTGAGAAATTAGGAATATTTTGAACCATTTTTTGTATTTTTGAAATTTTTAATTCCAAAAGTAGGCTTAAAAATAAAGTATTTATTTAAAAATAATTTTTATTTTTTCTAAGTGCCCCTAATCACAAGGAACTCAGAAAATCACTTTTCATAATTTTATGAATTATATTTAATTTAATATAATTATTTTAATGCCAAAAAATGCCATTTTCTTGAAATCTTAATTTTAATGATAAAAATTAATCAAATAAATTTCAAATTTTTACAGTGAGGTAAAATAAGTGTTATTTATAGTGTGGTTGATTTTGCAAAGTTTTGGAATAAATTAATTTTTTTTAATTTACATGAGTTTTTAGGGTTTAATTAAATATATTGATTTATACAAATGTTAACATTTAATTTTCAATTTTTTAGAAGTCCTTTGACCATAAGGAATGTACCAAAACAAGTGCCATAATTTTTTGATTTATATTTTATTTTATATAAGTTGGTTCTTCCCCGTTCATGTCCCCGACCTCGACCTTGGGTGCGCGAACTAAAAGAACCTCTGCCAATTTGTTGCAAAAGAATGGTGGAAGATTGCTGAGGCGGAGTTGAATGTAATGGCCCTGCAATTGTACTTTTTATGATTCTTTACTTTTTTTTATCACAGTTTTACGAAAGAAAATAGTTTTCTTTGAAGGTGTGTAGTAGGAAACATCTTCATGAATGCCAACTTCATGAACTGAAAATGATTCTAGATCTCCCTTGATGCAATGCTTTTGTCCTTCTTTGTAGTACTTGATGCACTAGTGTAGAGACGATGGACCCATGTTGTTTTCGTGAATCCATGGTTGACCTAGTAGAGCATTGAAAGAGGTCTCTGCGTCAATGATATGAAATTTAACGGTTGTTGCTAGCTCTTCAACCTTCATAAACAATGTAATGGATCCAATAGCTCTTTCTCCCTTTTGGTTGAATCCTCTTAGCATCATTTTATCGGCTGCATCCAAATATGCCAATGTCCGTAGGCTCATCAAGTTGAGTGAAGCTCCAGGATCTACTAAAACTCTGGATAACACAAATCTGCCGATGGTAATGAAGATGTAGTGGTTGGATGTGGTCGGAGGTACCAATCAACAAATCTTCATCTGCGAAGGTTACCCCAGGCTGTTCTTTCAATGAATAAACTTCATCCGAGGATGTGCTGGCCAACTGAGTTAAACAAATCTCTGGGTCAAGCAAGGCTGTAATCAGAGCTTCTCTCATCTCCTTTGACAGGATCACCGACAGCTTCATAAGTGAGCTAGCACATTGTAATCCACTTTATTTGGTCCTCCAATTTTCACTTGGTTGTGTGGTTCTTCCACTGGTGGGGGTGGAGGTAGCTCTTCTCTATTTACTATTTATTTTCCTTTATCTATCGGAGCTATTATTGAGGGTAATACTCTCCCGCTCCTTATGTTCACTTCTGTAATTTCTTCTTCTTGGAGATTATTGTTGAATCTTCTGGTGTTTCCTCTTTGTCGGAAAGATCTAGGTTGATGTCAAGTGGTGCAACGTGGTGCTCGAGGATTGGCTCTTAACTCTCGGTGCTATCGTAAATGGTATCATCGATGTCTTCTTCAGTTTTGACAATGAGTTCATCGGACTCAAGAATGATTTGAGGATCGTTGCAGGAATCAAGATCGAGCTAGATTGATCATTATATTCATAAGACCCAGAGGAGAAAAAGATTATCATATAAAGTCAAGGGTTCAAGGATTTTCTTCCCTAAATTTGAAATAACCTATCTAGTAGAGGCAGCCCCTATCATACCCAAGAGTTAGCCAATATCCTACCCTCCATGCTCAATCTTTGTAGTGGTAGTGCTCTCTTTTTCTTTATCTTTGATGATGATGGCTCTTGTGGCAGAATCTTCATCTCGGGTTGTTGGGCTTGAGAGGCTGAAGATTCTGAACAGAGGCTTGTTTTGATGCATTCTGGATTTGATTCAGTATTTTCTTAGATGATTTGCTCCAAACTTCATTCCATTCATCTTTTTCAATATATGCAGAAGATTGTTTTGATGAATCTTGTACTTGGTTTAGGACCCTCTTGAGCTCGTCCCACGTCGTACTCCATCCCTCTTCTTCAGTAAATGGATCAATTGGAGAAATTGGCTAGGTCAAAATCATATTTATGGAACCTTTTTCAGGTTCCCTTAAATATTCTTTCAGGATCGTTATATTTCCTTCTTTGAGATTTTTCTCGAGTGAACCCTTAAAGATGAAACATTCTTCTATAGTGTGCCCGAGCAACCAGTGGTACGAGCAATATTTGGTTCATCTTTCTTGTCAACTTCTTTGGGCTTCTTTGGATATGATAATCTGAACATGGTAATTTGAACTCATACTTTGTCATCGAACTTTTGAATAATTTAGACATGGCTTCATCTTTGAAAGAATTCATCATTTTCTATCATTTTGCCAAAGATATTCTCTTATTCTCTGTTCGAGTTGATCCTCCTTGAGGTTGTCGCTGGTTGGACTGGTTACTCTGTTTCTGAGCATGCTATGATGAAGATTGGCAAGGATTTTCTGCATATATGTTCATTGGTTGTTTTCCCTTATCAATAGTCGCTATTATTCCCGACTTATTTTCAAACACTCTGGTTGCCTTGGACTTCTTATGCAAATCCATATGCTTGAAGACTGTTAGCCTTGCTGAGTAGCTTCTCGAAGGATTTGATGGTGAGTCCCTTGAGCATGAAAGCTACTGGGCCATGAATGCTTCTGAGTAAAATCTCAATTGCTTGATGTTCCTAAAGCTGAGGTTCACATTTCATGCTAAGGTTTCTCCACCTCAAAATATAGTCTGCCAAGGTTTCACTAGGCTTCTGCTTTTTTCCATCATGAGCTCTACTATAGAGATAAGGTGTTGCGCTCCGACAAATCTTTTCACAAATAATTATTCCCGCTCGGCGCTCGGTAAATGTCTTAACTGATCCGTTGGGTAAATCAGCATACCAATCAAAAGCAATCCCTGACCAATTATAGATAAACTGTTGGAAGAGTAAAGCTTCGCTATTTCTTGTGTTGCCACAACTGGCTCAAAAATATGTTATATGTTGTCTGGGATTTCCAATCACATCAAATATTTTAAAGTTTGGGGGCATGAAACCCTTGGGGAAGGGTACTACATCGAATTCCTCCAGATAGGGTCTACCCTTTAGAATTAACGCACCGCCCTTAGATTGGGTTAAGACCTTAATACAGTGAAAATATATGCATTTTTAGACCCATAATTTATACCTATTTTTGGTGATATTGCACTTTAATAGTAGGTATTTTGATGTTTTCTTGCAGGTTGTTGATTTTTGGGGTTAAAGCAAAAAGGAAGCAAAAAGGATGAAATTTGGAGTCAAAATGACATTTTTTAGGAAATACTCAGTGTCGACAGCGCCAAGGTCAGCCCCGACGACGCAGAACAACCGAAAGCTGGAGAATTTTTACTCAGCGCCGATGACGTAAGAATAGCGCTGATGGCGCCAAATGCGGTTCAGACCCCGTTTCTAAAAGGTTCGATGTGTTTGGACGACTTTTTAAGAGTTTTTGGAGGCATCTCTTGGAGAACCGACATTAGGTTCTATTTGGGCCCGAATTTCATCAGAAAATACACTCCTCTACCTTCATTTTTTGCTCCACAACATTCTACCACGCCACATTTTCATAATCCATCTTCATTCCACCACCATATCGGAGTCAATTAGTGATTTTGCTTTCATAGTTTAGAGTTTTTATGGTGAGATTTAGCGTGAAACTTTCTGTACGAGTGTTGGAGAAGGAGAAAAGTGAGAGAGTACTTCTTCTTGCATTTTTAAGGAAATGCTACAAAGGATTTGCTTTGAGAAAGAGTTTCAAATAAGTTTGTTTGTTTATTTAGTGTTGTATGAACTTTCTTTTATATATGAAATTTGTGTTTTGTGTTTGGTCGTATCTCTCTCATGAAATCTGAGTAGTTTCGTCTATCTTCCCCCTACTATGAGATCTGGAGAAATGAAGAGATAATATGAATGTGCCATTATTAAAATATAAATAAATTGTGATGATTTTTCAACTCCAAACTTAATAATATGTGTTCTACAACAGAGTGAGGATCACATTTGATTTCATGAAAGAGAAATTTGTTCATGAAATTAAGTTCAAATAAATAAGGAAATATACTTTGTTGGGTGTAGAATTGGAGAATCTTTAGGGTGATAGACTATAATCCCCAATTTGGTCTTACTGTTTAAAAACTAAAGCGAGAGTTAGCCTTCAGATGAAGGGAAGTGGGAGCTTTAGAGTGGGAGCCGGTATACTCCTAACATAGCCACGAATTTAGGGATTAAACCTAAGACTAACCAATGATTTTCTATGCTCTTTGTCAGGGTAGAGAATTAAAATTGCTTTTATTGGGCACAATACATATTATAAATATTTATCTCATCTCATTTCACCAGAATTTCATTGTAGTGGGAAGGATGCTTTTTCACATAAGAAAACTTCATTACATAAACATCATTAGTAGATTAGTAGTTATTATTAAAAATTTGCATTTCAGTTTTGCTAATAGTTAAGTAATTTAGTTTGTTTAATATTCAAAATTCAAAAATAGTGATAGTGATTTTGATTGATTTTTAGTAAATTTCCTGATAAATTTTATCATTGCTAATTTACAATTTCCCCGTGGGATCGATATTTGGGGCTTAAGTAGAAAGTCCATTATTACTTGATAATGATACATATACTTTAGTAAAATCCTATTTTTAATTACCAATAATTATATATATTTTACACAACTTACTTTTCAAACAGGGACCAAGTTTTTGGCGCTGTAGTGGTGTCAACTTCATAAATCCTTACATTAAGAAAATCGAGATCAAGTTTTTGGCATCGTTACCGGGGAAGGTAATAGTTTAATTTAATTAAATTAAATAGTTTTGATAAATTAAGAAATTTAGCAAGAAATTTAGAAAAAATATATATACACTATAAAAATATATAAAAGCAAAAAAAAAATCTGAAAAGAAATTTAATTAAGATTGTATTTTAAAGAATTTTACTTAGCTTACTTTATTTATTTATGCAAAATATTGGATCTGAAGGATTGTACCTTACGATTCAGATTGAGAACGTACCATTAGAAAAATTTGAAAAAAACAAAGAGAAATTAAGAATTTGAAAGAAATGGAAAATAATATAGAAAATCCAATAAATGAGAATCGATAAAGGCCTTTAAAAGATTATGCGAATCCGATAGTAGATGAACTTCATTTAACTATTCAAAATCTTGATGTTGCTGCTAATTCATTTGAGCTTAAACATGCTATTATCCAAATGGTACAAAATAATCAGTTTGAAGGATCACCTACTGAAGATCCTAACTTACATCTTGTTAGTTTTCTTGAAATTTGTGCTACATTTAAATATGACGAAGTGTTTAATGATGTTGTTAGGTATAGACTTTTTCCTTTTTCATTAAGGGATAAAGCCAAGGCTTGGTTAAATTCATTAGCACCCAGATCTATTAGAACTTGGGGAGAACAATTACAAAAGTTCTTGGCTAAATATTTTCCACCTCGAAAACCGTTAAGCTTAGATTTGATATTACATTTTTTGTCAGTTTGAAGGGGAATCGATATATGAAGCCTGGGAAAGATTTAAGGACCTTCTTAGAAAATGTCCATAGAAAATGTCCACACCATGCATATTGGTTAATAATTCAAACTTCTTACAATGGATTAGTAGGATCACTTAGATCTATTATAGATGCTGCTGCAGGTGGATCTTTAATGTCACAACCTTTTGATGAAGCATACTCTTTAATTAAAGAAATGACTACTAACAATTTTCAATGGCTCTCTGAAAGGGTAAATCCTAAGAGAGTAGCCAGTATTTATGAATCTGATGCAATGTCTATTTTGGCATCTCCAAATGCTGCTATTTCTAAGAAGATTGATAAAATAGGAGTGAACTATTCTCAATTACCTCTAGTATTATAGGAAAATTCACTATGACAGATTATTGATTCTCAACCATCTTATGAAACCTTGAATGCTATAAATAATTGAAATAATAATCCCTTTTCTAACTATTTTATCCTTGGATGAAAAAATCACCCTAATTTTTGTTGGAATAATTATAATAATTCTGTGAATCCATCTGGAAATCTGAAAAATCAAGGAAATCTTAATTTTTTACCTTATTTTCCTCCAGAATTTAACTCAAATCTTAACCCACAAGTTAATGAAAAGAAGTTGCTGATGGAAGAAGTGAAGTTGAATATGGGAAATTAAATACAGAATCAAGGGGCTGCTATTAGAAATATTGAAAATCAATTAAGACATATTGCTACTGCACTTAGTAACAGACATTTTGGAATTCTTTCGAGTACTGTGGAAGTTAATCCAAGAGATCAAAATAAAGAGCAAATTAAAGCAATTCAATTACGAAGTGGAAAATAAATAGAAACAAGGATCCAAAGAGAAATTGAAGTTAATGAATAAAAGATGAAAGAAATGGAAAATGATCAACAAGAAAATGAACAAACACAGGTTCCTTTTGAAAAACCATCACCCCCGTCTCCTCCAAGACTGAAGTTGAAGAATAAAGATAAAAAATTTACAAAATTTTTCAAAATCCTTGAGAAGTTAACAATAAATATTTATTTTGTTGAAGCTTTGGAATAAAAGCCAAATTATGTGAATAAAAGCCAAGTTATGTGAAATTTATGAAGGATGTAATAAATAAGAAATGGAAGTTTATAGATCATGAGACTTCTGCACTCAGAGAAGAGTGTAGTGTTATTATTCAGAAAAAGCTTCCTGAAAAATTAAAAGATCCTGGTAGTTTTACTATACCTTGTGCAATTGGTGAGAAGTTTTATGGAAAAGCTTTATTTGATTTAGGAGAGAGTATCAATCTTATGTCCTTATCAATTTTTAAATGTTTTGATTTTGGAGAAATTTCCCCTACTATTGTAACCTTCAGTTAGCTAACCGATCAATAAATTATCCAAAAGGAGTTATAGAGGATGTACTAGTAAAAGTGGATAAATTTATTTTCTCTGTAGACTTTATAGTATTGGATCTGGAGGAAGATAAGAAAATTTATATTATTTTAGGGAGACCATTTCTTGCAACAGGAAGAGTTGTAATAGATTTACAAAAAGGAGAATTAATAATGAGAGTTAATTATCAAGAAGTGAAATTTAATATATTCAAAGGTATGAAATATCTTGAAATAGAAAAAGATAATAAATGTTTTAGGATGGAAGTAGTTGATTATCTAAGTAATGAACAATTTAAGAAAGAATTCGAAGATAAATTTAAGCAAGGAGAAATTTTTAAGAATGAAGATAAAATTATAGAAGAGGATTTAGATTATATTCACGGTAAATTTGAAACGGCATACTTGATGGAAAATGATAGTAAGAATCTTACTCTTTCAAGTATTAGACTACCTGAACTTGAATTAAAGATATTACCTACCCATTTAAATTATGTATTTTTAGGAAAGTCATCTACCTTGTCGGTTATTATATATTCTGAGTTAACTGAGATTCAGGAACAAAAGTTGATAGAAATGTTAAAAAAGTATAAAAAGGCTTTTGGATGGACTTTAGCAAATATTAAATGAATTAGTCCTTCAATTTATATGCACATAATGTTATTAGATGAACAACATGAACCTAATGTTGATCCTCAGAGAAGATTAAACCCAATAATGAA
>NW_018218617.1:0-7820 GCF_001263595.1 Phalaenopsis equestris
TTGAAATGATGTAATTTGATATTTCAATCCTGCAATTTATTTAGGATTTAAGACCTATGTTTACACAATATCGGACTGTGCAAATAGCCTAAAAAGATAGGAGGATTTACACTAACCTCGGAATCTTAAATTGTTAGGACTTATAATTGCACAACAGAGTTGTATAAAAGCCTAAAGGGTGATTCTATGGGTTGTTATTTAAACTAAATAAAGTGATAGGTGATGTAAAGATGTTCTGCAGATCCACTTGAAGTTGTTCCTCGTCGTGCTGCCCACGATGTTCACTCCAAGCTTCTCGTAGTAGCACCTCCTGGTTTAGTGTTAATCCTATACAACCACTAGATTTTCCTAAACTAAGGCATAGTGTGTATCAAAATAACTAAACATGCAGTATAAAAGAAAAGAACAGTATAGTGTACAGAATAAAGAAAAGACAGTATAACATGCTGAAAGAAGAGTATAACGTGCTAAGAAAAGGCAGTATAATATGCTGGAAAGTAATATAGCATGCTAGGAAATAAATAAATAAAATACTGCAAGGTAAATCACACCTGTAAATTTGAGAAGTCTGCTGCTCCTTTAAGCTAGCTATTATTCACTGTATAAAGAGAAGTTGTTTGGAAACTTCGAGAAAATCGACGAATAAATCCACGACGAAAGATTCGGAAAAATTGACAAATAATAATCATAAATCTCGGGAAAATCCCGAAGAAAAAACCACGAGTGTTTTGTCCAAAATTCCAAGAAAACATATAAAAAATCCGAAAATAGGGGATCGCAAGCACTCGAGTCGGGGCTAGGCTCATATATATTTGTATTCGATGGTCATCGAACGCTACTCGGTCACCCGGATGCATAAAGCCCGACACTCCACTAGAAGGATGTCCTACTGAACCTAACTTAGGAGGGTATTCCTTAGCCCAGAATCGGTAATCAACAAGTGGACAACCCAATTTGTGACACATCTTTAAAATCATTTCAGGCATACAAAAGGAATGTTGTATTTAATTTTGTAATGAAAATATATTTTTTTTATAAATATTATATATGTTCTTATCAATTCTCTTTATCAATTGTAAAAGAAAGTATAGTTGTCCACACACGTCATCAGGCCTAGGACTACCAACAACCTAAGGAGGTACGGGTCCACCTCTAATCTTATGTCGGTGAATGATGCTTTCATCCTACAGTTGATCAGGTCCCAGGAACAAAACCTACTTACTTGTGATCTTGCTTGATGGTTTCACATATAACAAAAGGCTATACGTGGACACTTATGCATGAGCACTTATATATCATACATAAGCACAGAAAACCGAACCAAGAAACAAGGAAAGAAAAGAACAGAAATGGGGATGAGAAAGAGGAGAAACTGATCCACCCAAAAGATCAAAGGAAAAAAGGGTGGAGCAATCCTAAAAGTCATATAAAAAAAAACCTAAAAATAGAGCCCAAGATTCTTGAATCAATCCTAGAAGGATATCATTTTCTCACATTTCATAAATGGATCAACCCATGGCAATTTTATGAATTTCCAAACCCTTTTATGAATTCAATTTATATCAAATTCATGATTTCTCGAAAGAAAGTTTCAAGAACTTTTCGTATGTCACAAAGCGAGAGAGAATAATCCAATGAATAACTTTCTAAATTTCCAAAAGTTATGCCAATACCAATTCCATTCAACTCCATCTTTAATCAAAAACTCTTTTCTTTTTTTTTAAATCTCACAAACATGAAATTATCCATATAAATATTCAAGGTAATAGAAAGAGACAACCACCAGTTCAATCCATTCCACCAAGAGATCACAAGTTAAAGCTCACGGGTAAAGCCAAAAGGAGAAGAAAGCTCACGGGTAAGGCGACAGGGAGCACAACCAAGCTCCAATTAGTTCACGGGTAGGAACCAAAAGAGATGAGAGCTCACGGGTAAAGCCAAAAGGAGAGGAGAGCTCACAAGTAAGGCAACAGGTATCACAAAGAAAACAAACCAGCCTCAAATCCAGCTCACCAAGTGAGGCTTACGGCTAAGGCAGCAAACCAAAGCCACTATAAAATAGATCCATGAGTAGGGACAACAAGAGGAAGTCCATAAAGGTCATAAACATCAAATACGGCTCACATTAAACATTCTCACATAGTGGTACATATCACATATCGGAATTTATGAATTTTGAGATGACAAACTTGATTATCCACAAAAATTTCAAAAGGAAGCGTTATATCCAGAGTTTCCCGCCTAACCGAACCCAACACGAAGAGATAAGCAACATAACAGATGTTCTCAGAATAGCAAAAAAAATCAAGCTCTCCAGTCGAGCTCTCCAGTAAATCGAACTCCATCAGGGAATAGCAAAAGCATAACTAAAACCGAGCCCAAGAAAAGGGCAAACCTAGTCAGAGAAATGGTTCTAACAGTAAAAAATTTCAGCAAACATAAATCACCAAAAGGAACCCAAACCGAGCCCAAATAAAGGGCAGAAACCAAGCAGCAAAGGAAAAAACCCAGCCCGACATAGGGGCAAAAGCCGAAAACACGTCCATATAGGGAAACAGGGAAATACTTCCAGCCACCATTTAATCAAAAAGGAACTAGACTCAAGCCCACCATAACAAGGAAATACTTCAACCACCATTTAATCCAAAAGGAACTAGACTCAAGCCCACCATATGGGCCAAAACAGATCCTCCATGCAACATCAAAATAAAAAATTTACATTCAATATGTATGCTTCGAACAGGGACAGGCAACAGAAAGCAAAACAACATAAGTAGGATCTTAAACCATTATCCAAAGCATCGAAGCAAATTCCCGCATATAAATATAGAAATAACAGGATTATAAAAAAAAGATTTGCATGTAAGAATGATCCTAAACATGCTTTCTATGTATCTTAAGCAGAAAAGAAAAGGAAACAACCAATAATATGCTCAATTTCCATATTTCCATAGGTTATTCATGCTTAAATCTCAAAACATGCCCAAATCTTGCTTTCTCATGAGATAGGAAGTATTTTTCATGTCATCTGAAATAGTGCCAAATAGAGGAGAAGAGGAGAATACATTTTTAATGCAGATTTAAAGCAAAGCAATAAAATAAACTGAAAGAAACACCCCATAGAAATCCTTTCCGAAAGCCTCACGCAAATAGCCCCCACGGCTTCTAGCTCCCGATTCAATAAGCTTCAACCACAAGAGTATCGGCCAACAGAGAGGAAGAACTCCCCTCGAACAGCAAAACAGAAAGAAGTAGTTTTCCCAACAGCAGAAAAAAAATCCAAGTCTTCCTCTCTCAAAAACCCTCTCTTTTCTCTCTCAAAATTTTCAACAACCCCTCTCCTAAATGAGCGAAGGAAGGAATCGACACCATAAATAAGGAGAACGTATAACCTTGAGAAGGAGAAGCGTCGGCCAGCTCGCCTCCTACAATTGGAGAGCCGAGCAGCTAATTTGCCACATGAAGAAGGGGAAGAGACGGGAGAGCGCGTGGCATAGACGGGAGAGCGCGTTGCATACTCAAACGGCAGAGGAAAGGCGCGTGGATCAACCATGGAAGCTAAGGCACGGGCGAGAGGGAGAGCCGAGCGCTTCACCTGTTTGAACCCGTGAATGGGTCGAACAGATGGTGAAGGGTGTGGGTGAAAACCTAAATAGGATTAGGTTTTAATGGGATTATAATTTAGGGGTAAAGTTTAAAAAGTATTTAATATTTTAGAAATTAAAAGTTGAATTTGTGTTTTATTCGTGCGTCGTAACATATCGAATATGGATGTCCTATCTAGGTATTTTTGACATTTCGGACGCGCTAGCACGGTCCGTTTCGCCGTCGGAGATCATTTTGGCAAATTCATCGATTTGCGTATCAATTTGCTCGTGTCGAAAATATGACAATATGAGTGTTCTTTCCTACTAAAATTGGTGTTCCGGACGAGCTGGGGCCATCCATTTTGTCGTCAAAGGTCGTCCGGAGAAGTTTACATTTTCACCCATCCTTTAGGCTTAATATATGTTCGATCTTGTGCAATTCAGTGAATTTTGTGCATCTGGTGTGTGTATGTGACGATAAAGTCGTGACGAGGTTTCCCTAAGGCTTGGAGTTCTATTAGGAACTTTGCTCTTGAGTCTCTACACAATAGTCATTAACCACTCGTACATAAGATGATGGTTTTGGACCATAAATGTTAGACATCACAGGAAATAAGGAAGTGGTTGGAATTTCTATTCAATGCTGGTTTTTTCTAAGATAGTCAGTAGGAAACTCCTAGAGCTAGATCCTAGGCTCCATGGAGAAGAAGGAAAGACCTCACAAAAATAAACCTTACAAAAATGAGGTCAACAGTGCACCATATTTTTTAATTGCCTTGTGAAAATCTTTAAAGAAGACAAGCACATCACTTTTATTCCTCCACAAATATAACAAATTAATATGAGAAAAATAAATAACGAAAGTCATAGAACCATTCATCGAAGTTGTAACCATTCATCAAAGTTGTAGAACAAGATCCGGATACATCAGAATGCACCAAATCTATAGTGTAACTCAATATTTCAATGCCATCACATGTTGGGTACAATTAGACATGTGTGAGGTTTATTCTTGGTAATGTACATATGACTACCATGTATAGAAGAATTACAAAAAAGAACAATCAAATTCCTCATTGGCCTCAATAAAAAGATGAAGTCAGGGAGAGAATATCATGGGAAATAAACCCATCATTACCATTCGGGAGGCTTTTGCAGAAGTTCGAAGGAATGAGAGTAGAAAGAAGTTGATGATTGACAATCACAGTCCACCATCTGTTGAAGGATCAGCCTTATACACTCAAAATGATTCTTAAATAACAAACCCAACAAAAGACGATCGTGGAGCGACCACTGGAAGAAACCTAATCATGTGAAGGAAAAATATTAGAAATTACATGGTTAACCTGTTGATTGGAAACTACCTAATAGAATGTATGATAGAGAGAACCGAGCAAATGTTGTTGTCACAACCAGCACAAGAATTCAGCCCATTCTCCAGGGTACAAATTGTGGTGCTTGATGCACTAAAAATATATGTATTTTTATACCTATATTTTATACTCATTTTTTGTGATATTACGCTTTAAAGGAAGGTATTTTTCATGTTCCATTTCTGGGTGATGGTTTTTAGCACTTAGAGGAAAAAGAAAGCAAAAAAGATGGAATTTAGAGTCAAAATAGAGTTTTGGAGTAGAGAAGTACTCAGCGCCGACGACGTCATTTAACAGAGAGCACAAATTTAATTCGGGCCATGGGGGCCAATGGTGCCATCGTGGGACACCATCATGGGCGCCGACAGCGATGAAGTCGATGCAGGACAAAAATTAAAAGATTCGACGAATTTGGACGTTTTTTGAAGAGTTGTTTGATACACCTCTTGAAAAACCGACATTATGCTCTATTTAGAGCGAAAATTGATCAGAAAAATGAGTCTGCTAGTGTGTCAGTGAGTTTTCTTTATTGTTTCATTGTATGTATTGTGTAGTGTGGTGAGTTTAAGTGTGATTTCTTCTAAGAGTTGTTGGAAAGGGAGAGAAGTGAGATTTCTTCTTCCTTACATCTTCGAAGAGAGAATCAAGAGTCTTGTAAAGAGAGAAAGAGTCCAAGAGGAGTTACAAGGGATTTGCTTTAAGAAAGAGTAAAAGATAAATGGTGTTTGTTTATTATTGTTGTATAAATTTTCTTTTATTTATGAAATTCATATTTGTCGTATCTTTTTCATGAGGTCTGAATAGTTTTCTTTGTCTTTTCCCTACTCTGAAATATGGTGCAATGAAGAGATAATTTGGATGTTTCAATTTTAAAATATAAAATAAACTGTGATGGTTTTTTCATTCCGTTCTTAATTTACTTTTCAATTTAGCAAATTGAAATGTTAACATCTGTTATAAAACATACTATCCGAAAAATGGAGTATGAGTTTCACAACAAAGTGAGAATCAAATTTGATTCCATGAAGGAGTGTTTCGTTCATGGAATTGGGTGCAAATAAATAGAGAAATATATATTACTGGGCGAAGAATTTAAGATTCTAGGGTGACAGACTAAAATCCTCAATTTGGTCTTAGTGTTTAAGAACTAAAACGAAAGTTAACCTTCAGGGGAAGGGAAGTGGGAGCTCTGGAGTGAGAGTCAGTATCCTCCCAGCCTAACCACGGATTTAAAGACTAAACCTATGATTAACCAACGATTCTCTATAACACTTGACTGAGGGAATTAAAATTGCTCCTATTTAGCACAAGACAAATTAAAACCATTTATCTCTCTCATTTAACCAAAAACTCATTGTAGTGGGAAAAATGTTTTCTCATATTTGATAAATTCATCACATAAACATAGTTTGGTAGTTATAGTTTAACTTTATTTTAAGATAACATCATTACAAAAATATAGTTTCATAGTAATTGCTTGGCTTTGCTTCACAGTTTCGTTTGTAGTTGGTAATTTAGTTCTGTTAGCATCCTAAATATTTAAAATTTAGTGTAGTAGATTTTCTTTATCATTATGAATTTCTTGATTTAAATTTCCATTACGAATTTACACCTTCGTCGTGGGATCGATATTTGGTGTTTAATCAAAAAGTTTTGTATTGTTTGATAACGATACGTATACTTGCGTAAAATCCCAACATAAATTGCTTCAATTTTTTATTCATAAATAACAAATCAAGTTTTTGGAAATCAAGTTTTTGGCTCGCTGCAAAGCGGAGTCAATTTTATTAATTTTACACATCTATAATTTCAGGATCAGTGCTCTAAAAAATGTTTGGTAATAGTTCTAATTCTGGACAAGCATCACAATCCTCTGTCGAGCAAACTATTAACCTGTTAGCACACCAAGATATTTAATCTCATGGTTTTAGTGTCCAAATTAATAAATTAAAACCTTGTATAGTTAACTCTGAAGCATCAGATCATATAGCGGGAGACATCACCATCTTCAAAATTAAAATCCATGTATCAGTTACTTTGTAGTTTGAATAGTTAATAGTTCATTCACACCAGTAACAGAAATTGAATCAGTCAAATTGGCAAAGGATCTTCATCTGTACTTGGTTCTATGTTCCAAAATTAAACTGCAATGTACTCTCAAATAACAAACTTACTCATGATTTAAAATGTGAGTAAATTTTATTCTAATTGTTATGATTTTCTAGTTTTGGATTTGGAGAAGGTAATTGAAAGTGTTGAGATGCATGATGGTCCATACTTGCTAAAAAACGCTTTATCAGTATATAATATTATCCGTCAAGCTATATTCATGTGTCCAATTTAAATTGTCACTGTAGTGTTAGTTGAAATTCAAGTTAGTTTGAGTTATTGTCATATTAGTCATCCAAATTTTGCATACAATAACAACAACAACAAACCTCAAACCTTTATGCCACTAAGTGGGTGCCACTAAGTGGGGAAATCATCCAACTTTTGCATTTACGGAAAATATGTTTTCACATTTATTTATCACTAAAAATCTAATCTTTGACAAAGTGAAACTTGTCAACTTACAAAACATACCATACATATATACTCTAAATTGCAAAACAAACATTCACATTTGATTTCTTTAATTCAAGTGATATCAGAGAACATTCACAAATAAAGATTATAAATGGAGTGAAATAGTTTAATCATTCATAAGATGATCACACAGCAAAATATTTAAATCAAACACCATATTTCAATCTTTCGATTTCATTAACCTAAATTCTAAAAAAAAATTCAAACTCTTAAATTTGAAAATAATAGGAAATATTTTAATTCTATCATTAGTCTTTATCTTTCAAAGAATGAT
>NW_018218618.1:0-994 GCF_001263595.1 Phalaenopsis equestris
TTTGATCTAGAAAGAGTAATGAAAAATGATCTTTCTTAGTGGCATGATTTAATTTTCTATAATCAATATATTTGCCACCCTGTAACTTGTCTAGTAGGTATTAATACATTATGTTCATTCACAGTTATAGTTACTCCTTTCTTAGGAACGTAGTGAATTGGACTAACCCATGCACTATCTGAAATAGGGTAGATAATTCCAGCATCTAACCACTTTAAAATTTCTTTCTTAACAACTTCTTTCATAACAGAATTCAGTCTCCTTTGAAGATAAGCTTTGGGTTTGAAGTTCTCTTCCATATGAATTCTATGCATACAAATTGAAGGATTGATATCAGCAATTGTCCATCCAAAGTCTTTCTTAAAATTTTTCAAAATTTTCATCAACCTTTCTTCTTCTTTCATCATTAATTTTGTGGAAATTATAATTGGTAAAGTAGAGGAATCTCCTAAAAAGGAATATTTTAAATGTTCAGGAAGTAACTTCAACTCAAGTTCTGGAGGGTTTTCAATTGATGGAAAAAATGATTTATGTTTGTCGATCGTGTCCAAAATTTCAAAACTTTCTCGAACATAGTTTAAATCTTCCTTAAAAAGTTCTTCACGTCAATCTAATTCCTCTTCTTGCTCGTGTTCCAAATCTTTTTCTTTAGATTTTTCTACATAAGTTGTTTTGAAATGACATTCACTTAGATATCTTATAACATCCATCCAATAACAGTCATCATCTTTACTTTTTGTAGGATATTTCATTGATCATGAAATATTGAAAGTAATAGTTTAATCATTGACGTGCATTGCTAATTCCCCTTTCTACACATCTAACATTGCTCTTCCTGTGGCTAGAAAAGGTCTCCCCAAAATGATAGGTATCTCTTTATCTTCATCCATATCTAGCACAATAAAATCAACAGGAAAGATAAATTGATTCACTTTCACTAGGACATCTTGTATAACTTATTTAGGGTATGTTATTGAATGATCTGCTAACTACA
>NW_018218619.1:0-10219 GCF_001263595.1 Phalaenopsis equestris
CATCATTCTGTTGCGGTATCTTTGGAACAGTGAACCCATGCCTGACCCCCTCTATAGCACTAAAATTCCTGAACTTCTGATCACTAAAATTTCTGAACTTCCACTTCATTTTCAAAACACCAGATTTTTGTTTTAAGAAACAAACCATACCTTTCTTGTGGGATCATTAGTGAACATAACAAAATAGCAAGAACCACCAATGGACTGAACTGGAGTAGGACCCCCATACATTAGTATGCACTCACTCTAGTTTTTTTTTTATTTCACCACTGACCCAATCTTGGAGAAGGAAACATTCTTCTGCTTTCCATATATGCAGCCTTCATAGAAATCCAAATCAACTTATTTCAAACCTTGAAGCTTTTTCTTTGAAAGTAGGGACTTCATACCATTCTCACTCCTATGGTCAAGCCTTCAATGCCACAGAACTACATCCATCCTGGTTCAAACCACATCAATAGTCATTTCATTGATCAAATAACGGGGTGTTTTCAATGTTACGTCAAGCCATCACTAATGCCCCCTAGTTACCTTCCATGAATCATCTGTGAAAGTAATCACAAGTCTTGACTTTAACATCTGACTCAAAGAGATAAGATTTCTCTTCAAACTTGGAATATTTCTACCTTCAGTAAGCTTTCAGACTATTCCATTCGGCAACATGATATCAACATCACCCTTTATTACTATACTTCAAGCCTTGTTGTCTCTAAGATAAGCATTCCCTAAATCACTCTAAGTATAGTTTTTAAATGCCTCTTTATTGTGGCATGCATAAAAAGAGGCACCTAAATCTACTATCAATGATTCAGTTCTTACTAGGGATAACACCAGAGATTCACGTTGGATTTCACCAGTAGAGACACTATTAGAGATGCTAATTTCTTGTCCTCCATCATTAGTTTTCCTTGGAGCTTTGCAATCCTTCTTGAAACGCCCATTCTTACTGCAGTTCCAACATTCTCCTTCGCTTGACTTAAGCTTTCCATTCTTGGACTTCGATTTGCCTCTGCCAGTATTCCTGCCTAGATTCCTTCATCTACTATCAACATTTAATGCATAACCTAAAGATTCACCATTGTTGGTTTTCTGCAAACTTCTTCATTCAACATCATGTTTTCATTCTTTTCTCTATTTATTTTTAAAAGAGTCGTCAGTTTATTTATCATTGTATATTTCTTTTTTCTGAATAAGTTTATCTTTTTAGATCAAATGAATGATCATGAGAAGAGATGAATCAGAAAAGTAGGACTTATGACAAATACAGAAAAATAAGAGAAATAATATGGAGAACATCTGTGCGACAAACTTCGCTAGGATAGGTCAAACACATATATCCAAACAAAATCGGATCGAAATAGATTGTGTCAAATATCCACAAAAGAATGTTTACAAGAGCTACCCACAACGAATGATTCAGGTGTGTTTGCCTGTTCTGAGGTCCAAAGTGCTAAAACACATGCGTAGATTCTGGAAATCCTCTTCTTCGCCAGGAACTTGTTAAAAACACCAAAGGAGGACCTACACCCAGCACATACATTACACCACTCTAAATTTTGGTATTAAAACCAACAAATAGTGATGACTACATCGGGTACGAAAGTGCATCGCGCCCTGCATAGTTGGGCGTTTGGGAGCCCAAGTATGGCAAAAAGCCCCCTTCTTTGTTTGCGCCCAAAAGAAGCAATGCCTTACATGCGCCCCTCTTTTTTTGGAAAAAACTGGGTGCTTTGGCTCCACAAACACAACACCCAAGACATATAAGGGAAAAAGAAAGAAAGAGTGAAAGGTTTGCCCCATGGCGGGCGAAGATGGGTGTTCTTGAGCTCTTTAACCTATTTTATTCACGAAGAGATGATTACAAGGAAAGGAGAGTTCTCCCTTCATAGAGGTGAGAGGAGAGGAGAGCTGAAGAGAGAAGAAAGAGACAGAGCCGCAATTCTTTTACATGCTACAAGTTTCTTTTAAGGTAAATAGTAAAAAGTAATATTACAAAAGTGTTATTGCTTTGAGGAGGGCAGTACAGGGTATTTTGTTCATTTCGTTGCTCAGATCGATCTTTCTGGAGCTTTTCAGTGTTGTCGGATGCAAGCAGCTGGCCCAAGGTAGTCAGTCGGTGGAAAAGGTGGTCGGCCGGCGGAAGTGTGTGGCTGGAGTTGGCCGGCCCAGGTGGTCGACTGATTGGGAGAGCGGGCTGCTGGGGTGACTCCGGCGATGGTGAGTTTGGCCTGGCAAAGACCCAGACATTTCCTGTCATACAGTGCTTTTCGCACTTGTGGATGGGATAAAAGTTATAGTTTTCTGAATTTTTATTTCACTTTATTGTCATCTGAAGGGCAAGTAGAATCCTGAATACTGCTTTGTTTAATTTTTTGAACTACCTTAAAAAATGTTTCAATGAGACTCCCCTTTTTGCCCATCCTTAACCAATGACCTGTACATGTCATTCGAAGGTTGGGTATACTACTTATCATTGTGGCAATGACCATAATCATAGTTCTTTCCAATCGTTAATTTTTAAACAATTTCATTCTCCAGCTAACTTCCCCCAAATTAAGAAATGTGTTGTCAGAAAATATTCAGTTAAATGTAACATTGGCAGATGATATCACCACAAAACATTTGAATTGTCTAACAGTTCAGCTTTTTTACTTCCAGGCAATTTTTTCTTCTTCCGTCAACTATAGTTTAATAGCATGGTCCAACAAAATATTGGGACCGGCTTTGGTAGCGTTATACAATCCTCTTCAGCCCGCGATGTCTGCCTTTCTGTCAACAATGTTTCTCGGAAGCTCCATCTACCTTGGAAGGTTGCATCCATTCCCATGAATTGAATTCTGGATTAACTTAACTTTGCCGTGCTGCTTTCCCTTAATTCTATATTAAGCTTGCATATGCATTAATTTAGTTATTAATGCTAACTTACATGATGTGATTCAAGTGCTATTGGTGGAGTTCTGATCATCTTTGGCTTGTATCTCGTCACCTGGGGGCGTTATGTGGAGAGTGAAGCACCAAAAGTGGCCAAGAATGGTGAGAACCTGATCTGGCAACCTTTTCTGCAAGATGATTCAACTCCCAGATGGAAGGGGAAGAAAAGCTTGGTCCTACTTGTTTAGCCTGGAAGATAGAAGGATTTAAATACAGTCTCTTACTTTTCATAGACAAGCTTCTTATTTAATACTAAAGATTAAAATGGAAATTAGGGGCAAGTCAATAGGTGGGGATTTTTTTTTGGCTAGGAAGGTGAGCCAAAACAGTAATACATGCGATTCGAACTCGTCACAAAATAATAATGAAATTTTTACTCTAATGCAAAACATAATGAAGTTTTAACTTTTAAGCTAATTGTGTTAATAGGTCAAAATAGATATCTATGAAGTAACTCTAATGCTCTAGTATTTATCAAAATAGTCTTACTCTTAATTAATTTTTAGTTTGTTTATCATTCATGTAAGCATCATAAGTATGATAAAAATCATAATTAAGTATTTGTTGTCCAACTCTAGAATTCAATTTTATAATTTTTTGTAGTGTAAGCATGCTTGAATGGCATAACCTTCTATGCCATAATCAAGCATAACCTATGTTGGATTTTAAACAAATAAAATTTATAGTACTTCTAATTTTCATATCAAATAATAATAAATTATCAAACTCATTCCTTAGTAAAGCAATCTTAAATATTTTCTCTTATAACACAATAGGATGTCCAAAAATGAAACTTCTAACCCATTATAACATAATTAATTTATAAAAATTTAATCATGTTTAATGCAATAATGAATTTAATCATGTTAATGGTGATTTTTTTTACATACTAGTCTGAATTTAATAAATTTTATTTATTATTATCGCCAAATGTGACAACCATCATCATTTAAATCCAAAAATGCAAAGTTAGTTCTATCTTCAATAATGTACCTTAAGTATCCACTATTCAAGTACCATTTGATTTCATTTGTATTAGATAAAATTCATCCTTATTAAAAAACATGAGTTAAATTGGGAACTTGAACTTCTATTGATCCCCCTTCAAATTATATGCCTTAGATGTAATATGTATTATTTGTGTAGGAATAACACTCCTTGGTTCCAAACATCAAATGAATGTACATGAAACTATGCAAGGCTTGCATGAGAATTTGTATAAATGTATGCTTGTTTGTAATAGAAATTACTCAAAATATTGATGTTCGCATATAGCTTCTGATGACGATTATATTGAGTGTAATAATGTATACAATGTGTATGAGAATAATTCTTATCATTGGACCCTTTGTATGAAGTGTTAGTATTTATTTTTGTGCTAAAATGAGACTTTTGATGGCACAATTCCCTTCTTGTTGGTAGCATACCCCACACTCATCGCACTATTTAGGATGTTAATATAGATTTTTCTTGTGAGTTATGCCCGAAGATAAAAGCGACAGAAACCATGAAGGAGAGATAGAGAGAGAGAGAGACAAATATGGAGAAAGATGGGTACATCATATACAGACTTGCCCCGTAGGGGCAAATTGGGGTATTCTCGGTTTTTGTGACCCATTTTATTTCAAACAAATGGGGGTAACAAGAGAGAGGAGAGAGTTCTCCTTAGAGAGAGAGTGAGTCTAGAAAGAAGAGCCTAAAGAGGGAAAAAACCTAGAGGCAAAAGCCCTTAATACAAGTTATGATCCCTCTATTTATAGAAGATAGAGGGACAAAAGATAAAATTGTATGCATACCCCTACTTTAATATGAAGATTACGGATCTTATTGTCTTATAGCATGCCTTTTCAAATTCATAACTAATTTTGACACCTGTTCTAATGAACACTGATCAACCTTTGCTCTAAGAAGTCAGTCAACTTTATATATGGACGTTTGTTGGCCTTTGCCCTGGGAATCTGGTCGATATTAAGTATAGAAGTCGGTCCACCTCTGGATGGCTAGAGCCTAATCATTGTTGGTTAGTGAATTTGCAAACCTTTGGGGGTTGCTGTTAAAAGAGCTTCACGTTGATATTTGTGAGATTGTTAGGGATATTAGAACTTTGTTCAGTCACTGACGTGGATGCTTATTTGTTGTTGGCATGGGTGACACTTCAGTCGCCGGACTGAACTTATGTCGATCAGTAGTCCTTCTATCAATCATCAGCCCTTCAGTCAGCTAGCAATCAGTCGGTTGGCTATTGGTCGGCTGACAGTCTTTAGCCTGTTGGATTGGCCATCAGTCGCCTGGATTGGCTATTAATTGCCCGAACTAGCTATAAGTCGCCTAGGCTGGCTTTTAATCATTTAAACTAACTATCAGTAACCTGTGAGGCCTTATAGTTTTTTCATTGATATGGATCTTTAGATTGTCTCGAGATTTGTGTGGACCATTTTTGGTTGTGCATGATCAAAATCAAAAGTGTAGATTATTTAAAGATATTACAATTCTAAAAATTGTATCTAGAGAATTAAAAGTGGCATTACAAACAAAAAAAAAATATAAACAAATCTATACACAAGAAACTATTTAATAAAATTTAAAGTGCTCTTTTTTATTGTAACCACATTGCTCAACTATTCCAAGTGATCATAATGCCTACATTTATGTTATTTTTGTTTTCTAAAATTTAGGGTATTTGTATTTGTTTGCTTAGCTGACCGCCAAATGCTCATGAAAACTTAACTATACTTATTGTAAACCTCTCCAAGGCCAATATTCCATTCTTAACAGCTTTTAGAAGTCTCTCAAATCCAATTAAGCCACAATTTAGAGCTTAATACTAAGCTCAGGAAAGACTTTAAACAAATGATTTTAAGTATCAAGGCCATAACAACAGGGTACGGTAAATGACTTCAAGAAAATATATTAAGTATTTTCTATGAAATTTTGTGTCATATATGTTTTCATGAACAGATTTTAATCTAATGATTCACATTAACTAATTCGATATTATATTGATGAAAATAAAATAATATAATATAATTAAAAAAATATCTCTATTCTTAAAAAAAAAATAATTACAATATATCTCATGTGTTTTTATAAAATGTTAGATTTTTTCAAACCGAATAAAGTCGAAATTTCGGCTTTTTATAATGAGAACATTTAATAAAAATGGTAACAATCCTTTCAAACCAAGCACAAGTCATAAGCCCATAAAAAAGCTCTACATAGCACACAATTTTTCCTTAATTAAGCTCTTTGGAGGCATTTGGTTGTGACTTAATTTTACGGTAAATTGGAGTTATCAAGTTCGCTAAATTTGGATTTATCAAATTCTCTGTGACGAAACTCAGCCTCACGAGCGACGACTAAACAAATCTTATAAATTCTTCCCGTAATTACATTTAATAAATCTAGACTTATGTCACAAAGCAAAAACATAAGAACATTATCATGATCTAATAAGCGATAACATGAGCGCATTATCATGTACAACTGTCAACTAAATGATGAATAAAATATGCAAACCAAAGAAAATGCTCCAATACTTCATTAAATTATATGATATCCTGAAACAGCAATCTAAGCACATTAGATTAGTGGAGCAAATAAGATTTATGAATCACCAGCCGACATACCAAACAATGTTAGGCTTATATCACTATATAATTAAAGATTTAGTAGTTCATGATCACGACACATTCAATGATGTTAATCTTCCTGCTTCTGTCTGATAGACAACATGTCACAAGCCATCAACCGTGACTAATACAATATTTAGATAATCAACTATTTATTCTTAGCAATACATCTTGAAATGCATCAAATTTGAACCAGATAAAGACCTTCTCTTTCCAGGTACTGACATTCATGCAAAACTTGACTTATAAGCATGCTCTGCTACAGTTCTTATAATTATATGGCGAAAAAGATAAATTTTTGCATAGATTATTTGTTATCCATGTTAAATGCATTGAGTTTTGGTCATTTTAATCTTTTTTGCTTCCAGGTGAAGATAATGGATGAAAACTCAGACTCAAATATTACGACGACAGCCAAAGATGAAGGGTGCAGAAATGTGCAGGATCTTCTACTGCCAATTGCAAATATAGGAAGAATTATGAAGCAAGCTCTACCAACCAAAGCTAAGATTTCAAAAGACGCAAAGCAAACTATGCAAGAGTGTGCATCGGAATTCATAGCCTTTATAACTGGGGAAGCTTCTGATAAGTGTCGCAAGGAAAATAGACAAACTTTAAGTGGAGAAGATATATGTCATGCCATGAAATTACTTGGGTTAGATAAATATGCTTGTTCTGCTAAAAGTTACCTTCAAAAGTATAGAGAGCATTGTGAGAAATCAGAAGCCATTAAAAATACTGAGCCCATGGAAACTGATATGACAGATATGTTACAAATATATTGCAAAAGCAACCAGCACAGCTAGAGATTGTATATACAGTCATTCCTATACGTTGCAATTAAAGAAAATCAAATAGCTTTTAGGGAAAAATAATGGGAGAGCTTATAGCTAGTATGGCCTTTCTAAAGTGGGGACATAAATATCTGTTTGTAATTAATGATTGTATTGAATTTTTTTATCATTAAATTGTTCTTATCCATAGATGCATTGCAAATCACAGTTTTAACAGAAGACAGCATAGTGATTGGGAAATGAGTTTCTTACAAGTATTTATGGTTTAATTTTGTCCTAAAGATTTATGAGGAGTTAAAGGTTTTTTTTAATGGATAAATCAATTTAAAGTTTGGTTGTTAACATCTTTTTTAACAATAAGTATTTTTTGAAAAAATTGAAGACTACGCCTAGCATTTCATTGAAAATTAGAAGTGGTTGCACTAGATCAAAATCAAAAGAGTAGAATATTTGAAGATAATACAATCCTAAAAGTTATACTTATAGACTTAAAAAGAGGCATTATAAACAAAAATTATAAGCAAATCTATACACAAGATATTGTTTAATAAATTTAAAATGCTCCAATTCTATTCCAAGTGATCAAAATGCCTACATTTTATTTGATTTTGTCTTCTAAAATTTAGGGCATTTGCTTGCTTAGTTGACCGCCAAATGCACGTGAAAATTTAACAATACTTATTTTAAACTTCTTGAAGGCCAATATACCATTCTTAATAGGCTTTAGAAGCCTCTCAAATCAAATTAAGCTACAATTCACAGATTAATGCTAAGCTGAGGATGGTTTTTAAATAAATGTTTTTTAAGAATTAAGAGTTTATTTGGGACGGTTGCAATTTATTAAAAAACTGTTGCACAACAGTCGTGCTAAGAAGCTATGGGGGAAAACTGTGTTTCTGTTTATTTTGTGCAATTATGCAGCAGCTGCTTAAGTTAAAAAGAACTTCCTACCCCTATACTATTGTGTTATTTATAACATAATCAATCCTGGTTGCACATTTCATACATAAAAATATATATTCAATTTGAATATTACATAATTGAAATTTACACCTCACTAAACAACGAGTAACAACAATAAAAATTAAAAATTAAACTATTAAAATAACAATTATTATTATCATAATGTTGAATTTAAAATTCAGATAATTAATTTAATAAGATAATCTCTGCTCTAACAAAACTCTTCATGTCTGATCACTATTGGAGGAGAAATCATCAAATTGATTTGCCTACCTGAAGAACTTACAGTTCTCTGATCTATTTTTGGTGCGCTTGTAAAATTGTTTCGCATGATCTATTCCTTGGACTCTTGTAAAATTGACTCCCATAGCGACGCTCATGTCACAAAGTAAGCAGAAAATACTATAGTTCACAGTAGCAATACAATACTCTAAAGGCACCGAAAGACCTCAAGCTCATCTTTCCTGGAGGTTTAAAATCACAAAATACAAACCGTTAGATGCAATATTAGTAAAAAATAATAATAGAAATACACAAATAAGGTTTTATAAAGTTGTGAGGTCTCAGAAAAAATATAAACCAACAAATAATTTATCAATATAAGAAGACAATAGGCCTTTAAGAAAAGAGTTCTTGGTTGTCTTTAAACCATGTAACACCGATCACATTGTGTCACAGAAGCAAATCACCACAAAAACCATAAAAAAAAACCCAATCATTATAATCAGAGAAAATTAGGATCTTCGTTGCATTTAAACCACATAAAGTCGTGCTCGGATGTCTCACAAAACCATAATGCCACAAAATGCCATCCAAAAGAACCCCATTAGTCATTTGACTGAAAAATAGAGTTACTTGATTGCCTTTAAATCATGTAATACCGAGCTCATATGTGCAACAGTCATATCACCACAAAGAACATTATGAAGAACCTCTAAGGTCATTTATGTCATCATAGACCTCAAAACCAAAAAAAAAAACATGCAAGCATAAAAAATCTAGATGTCATCCATGTGGGACAAAAGTGAAAAAGTAATTTGCCATGAATCGAAATTTCACATGAACATCATTGCATGTAATGTTATTACAATAAAGAATAGTTACTTTTCCAAAACATTACACAAATAAAGAAAATGCAGTGCAAAATTTTTCACCCACTAACTATTGAACTTGTAATTTGCTCTCTCAACTCCATCATCTCCGCAACATCTTCCTCATCTTGTGTACAAGAGTCATGTAAATCAAGTTCAACTTGTGACATTGACAGGCCTAGACTATATTTGTATGTCTCGATAGTGATATGTGATTGGTCCTCATCTGCATTATTGAATAAATATTGTTACGTGAAGGATGTCAAATAATGTAGTTGTGAAGAGCCATCGTAGCTATCACAACTTTACTTATTTATTGAAAAAGGAGATGGATATATCACACAAAATAGCTCTTCTTTTTTCCAAATGCCAAATGTCATTTCAATAATATCACGTACAAATGAGTGCCTCTTGTTAAGCGTCTCATTCAGTCCCAAGCTACATTTATCGACTCTAGGGCTGTAAACGAGCCGAGCTTGAGCGAGCTCAGGCTTGGCTCGTGTTCGGCTCGTTCGAAATAGCTCGTGTTCGAAATCGGCTCGTGAACAGTGGTTCGTGTTCGACTCGATTTAAATATTCGTGTTCGTGTTCGGCTCGTGTTCGGCTCAAAATTGGCTCGTTAAACTAAAATTGAGAAAAATAGATGTAAAGTGTGGGATTCGAACCTGGATCAAATCTATACAAAAGAAGACACTAACCACATTGTCACATGAGGTGTTATGATTTAAATTTAGACAAATATATATAATATATTATTATATAAATAATATATGTAATATATTGTTATATAAAAAGTTATATAATTTTTTTT
>NW_018218619.1:10265-13360 GCF_001263595.1 Phalaenopsis equestris
ACGGGCGCAAACGGGGAGCCGTTCATGAACAACGAGCCAAATTGATAGCCCTAATCGACTCTTTCAAAATCTAAAATATGATATTTTTTATCAGCAAATGGCTTGAGATATCATATTCCTAATTGATATCAAGCATAAACCAAATAATACTTTCCACTTGTGAGCTTATTTGTTAGTATTATAATGCAATTCATATTTTATTTATTCATATTCAAGCAAACTTGGAGGAGGCTTCGTAAAGTTGTATTTGTGAGTTCACATGACATATTTGAATATATGTGCTTCTTTTTCATTCGGTCATCACAAAAGTGAAGCGCATATTGAAATCACATGAAACGATAATGTTGTGTGCTGGTGACCCACAACGTCTAATATGTGCAATTTTTTTCACTGTTGCGCACACGTGCATCCATATGTGTTCCATCAATTACTCAAATACAATCCTAGATTTATGTAAGATATTAGGGTTACCATAGTAAATTTAGAAATAGGTGAAGATAGAAAGCTACCTTGAAACATGGCATATAACGTTGATCACGTGAAATCTCTACAAGGGTGTTTTGGGATGTAGATTCTTTAGATCTTATTAGTTTTTTTTAGGATAAGCTAGTGAGAGCATCTAAACCAATAAAAAAATATTTCTTAATTATTTCTGATTAATATTGGAATTGCTCTATGGTTTTTCTCATAGACTCATTATGTGATAAAATATAGAGGGTTATGACTAACACCTCCCTCAAAGTCATCTTAGAGGAGCCATAGTTCATGATTGCTCTGTAGTTCTTCTAATAAATCAATGAGCATGAGCTTTGTCATATGAAACATATTTTTAAACCTTGTCAGGTGATCCGCAAGAAACTCCTCAACCCACTTATCGCTTATGTATGTAAATTTCATGCAATGAGAGAGAGAGCAATATATAATTTTTAATACTCATACATTAAGCATAATATAACTTCAATTCTTTTGTGTCTTTATCTATCCATGTTATTCATTGTTTATGTAGCTAGAACATATAAATAACACCAAATTAGCAATAACTGCATTAAACAAAAAACAATGACACTAAAAAATTCTAAAGCAATAAAAGATTGCTTTGTGTGTAAGGATGTCCAAGAAATAAAGCAAAATAAAATTCAAACATAGTGAAAATAGCATGATTAATGTCTCTATGAAAATCAAACATAAAATGTCTCCAACAAATAAAATAAAATTTAAGCATCCCGGTTGTCGTGAAAATAGTGTAACTAATTAACCCTATGGTCAGGTGTCATCGACATGAAGAACTCTCCTAGTTAGGTCTTCTAGCAACTTCATAGAGAACAAGTAAAACGATATGTCCCCGTAAATTTTTGGAATTACGTCCAAAATTTCCATAAGTTCTTGAATAGAAGTTGCATGTGATGTGCTAGTGTCATTGGTGCATGAAACAACTAATTATGAAATTTGACTTCTAATGAAAACCACACCATCTTTTTTTTTTTTTTTCTCAACCCTTGGACATTTGGATTGACTAGTAGATTCAACTTCATTGAGGTTAGGGTTGAGACCTTCATTGGAGTCAGCAGTTTGGTCAACATCTACATGCTCAGCTCTGCCAGCAAACCCTCTCTCTTCTGGTGTGTATGCTTGATCAACCGTGACGACGACTCCACCAAAAATACGATCAACTTTTCTTCAAGCTCAGAGTCAATACCACTTAACTTAATATTTGGCCATTTGACATAACATACAAATTAATGGATATATTGATATGTTGATGTAATAACAATAAAAAAAAGGTGAAAGACCGAACGTTTCATAAAGTCTCACCTCCAATCTCTTGGTTCACCATTCATCCGAGGCATCGATGGTTCGCTTGATTAAATCCTAACCCAAAACCGTGAATCCTTCCTTTAACACTTTCCATATTTTTCAATCATTTTTTAACTGATCCCAGTTATTTTTCAATTGCATTTTATCATATTACATTCCTCTATTTTCCTTAAACTTTTTTTACTTTATTTTATCATTTTTCCTTGTTTATCATACCAACACTACAACATCATAACAACTAACTTAGTAAATACCAACATTTTCACCAACACAATATCATTAATACCAACAAACCACTACCATGTCATCAACACCAACACACCACGACCCCCACTTCATCAATACCAACACACTACCACCTCCAAATCATCACCATTAACACACTAACAACCAAAACACCACCAACCACCAATAGCAACCAATAACAGAAAATTGCCGCAAAGAACCAAGAACAACTCGTCATACACAGAAAAACCAGAAAATATTAGCCACCCACATAGACAATGACCACAAAATACTAATAGCCACCTGCATACCACTGGTTGCAGCCTCCAAATGCCACAAAAAAGCCATGAACCACAAACAACAAGCCAAAAGTAGTGCACCGTAATGAATACTTCAATTCCTCCATAGAGGAAATGCATAAATCGCAAACGTCATCACCTAAAACATCATTGAACTAGAAACCACAAAAAGCAATTGGGCATTTCCCCTTTCGAAAAGCATACTCATTATTTTACCATAGAGCATAGCACAACTCGGAGAGAGCAATCTGCACACAACTCAAATCCATAAATCCCCAAAAACAAAGTGCGTAACAACAAAAGAGAGAGGGTAGAAATTACCAGAGGACAACAGAGAACAAGGAGAGCTAATTAAGAAGGCAATGAAGCAGCTTTCCCTTTGCGAGAGAAGATGAGGAATTATCCAGAGCAGAGACACGAGAGAGAAGAAAGGGGAGCGGGGCAGAGGAGAGGAACTACTCAGGGAAGTACGTGAGAGAGGAGAAAGGGGACGGGAAAAAAATTGCGTGCGATTGACGTACGCAACGCTGCGTACGATATTGAGGTTTTACCGAGGGTACAAGAGGGTTATATCCACGGTATAACCCCTTGTAACTAGGGGTGTAAACGAACGAACACGAACGAACAGAGCTTGTGTTCGTGTTTGGTTCGTTTAAAATTTAGTTTGTTTGAAATAAGCTCATATTTGAAATTGTTCGTGAAGTCACTGTTCGTGTTCGTTTCTTAACGAACAAGCCGAACACGAACTGTTCGCGA
>NW_018218619.1:13448-15179 GCF_001263595.1 Phalaenopsis equestris
AATATAGTATATTAATATATTATTATTATTATTAATTTATTATATATTATAATTCATAAAATTTAATGTTTTAAAATATCATAAATTTTTTATATATAATTATTTTAAATTATTTTATATTTCGAACAATAACAATTCGAACACGAACGAACACATCACTGTTTGTGTTTGATTCGTTTAACAAACCGAACAAAAAAAATTTGTTCACGTTCGTCTCGTTTACTTATCGAACGAATCGAACACGAACTCTTTGACGAACCGAACATGAACTGTTCGCGAACAACGAGCTTTTTTGACAGCCCTACTTGTAACCTCCCTATAACCTTTTGTAACCTACCTATAACCTACTAATAAATTCTTAATATATGATAACAGAAGCGCGAAACTTATTTTAGGTTACAAAAGGTAACAGGGAGGTTACAAGGGGTTATACCACGGATATAACACCCTTGTACCCTCGGTATAACCTCAATATCATACGCAGCGCTGCGTTAGTCCATCGCACGCGTACGTCCATCGCACGCAAATTTTTCCCGGGTGAGGAGCTACCCGCGAGAGAGGGTGAGGAGCTACCCAAGGCATTGACACGAGAGGAGCAGGGCAGAGGAGAGAAGCAAGAGTGGAATTGCCCGAGAATAGTAGCCACACAAAAAAATAAAATATATATATATATATATATATAACCTCATGACTGGACGTTCAATATGTAGGCTTCATCATTTTTAACATCGGCTAATATCAGTGTATTACGGTGACACCTACTTGACATGTGACGTCCCACCATTAGACTCCGAACGCAAACTGAGTTTGGAGTTCTGATGTAATATTCTCTCAAAAAAATGAGGGTCGTCGGTTGGGCGGTGAAGTAATAGTGTTGCAAAAAAAATGCTAGTCCCAGAGGTTAATCAACGACCCACATTTAACGAAATTATTAGGATAAGCTATTTTACCTTGATTTCCAAGCAACAATTTTAACATTTTCGAAATGCGACGTGACAAAAAAAGTTGCTCCAAAGGCAGCCTTTAAGTCAATAGGAACGGGGTACTTCAACCAAATATATTGAGTATTTTGCATGAAATTTTTAGTCATATATGTTTTCACGAAGAGATTTTAAGCAAATAATCCAAATTAACAAATTTGATATTATATTAATGAAAATAAAATAAAGTAATATAATATAAAAATATATCTATTCCTTAAAAAAATAATTATAATATATCATAATGCATTTATGAAATGTTAGCTTCTGTCAAACCCAAAGAAATCAAACTTTAGCCTTTCTATATTTTGCAACTTTCATGATGTCTTCGTGGAAATATATTTCGATGAGCCTCATTTTTAAAATTAAAAAAATAAAATTTAATCGTGATAATCTATGATATAGAACGGACACCGCATGCAAAAAATAATGCACCCAATGAAATAATTTCTCTGATGAACGATGCCGCCGTTCTTCTATTTCTTGGAAATTTACGTCCATGGCACACATTTCTCTTGCATTTATTTTCTTATTGTTTTTAGCGTAAAATACGCTATCCCTCATGGCAACCTCTACGAAGACCGACCCGCCTCCTGCTTCCGCCACCTCACCACATTCATCGCCGCTCCACCTCTCTGAAGCCGACGAAGAGGACGAAAATGTTAAGCAGCTGAATGAATGCTCCAATCTGTACTTTGCTCTACAGGTAAATCTTTTGACCTTCTCCCCAATTGTTTCTTCTGCATCAAGT
>NW_018218620.1:0-402 GCF_001263595.1 Phalaenopsis equestris
TACTTCGATGGTGATTCTTCAGCCAGAAAAGACAAGGATTCAGGCACAATCATACTAGAAAAAACATGAGTTGGTCTGATTTTCATCACTCCAGATAAGGGTATGTTGAGATTCTCATACCACCTGACAGAGCCTTGCACCAATAATGAAACAGAATACGAAGCTTTAATTACAGGATTAGAGTTCGCAATTTTAATGGACATAAAAGATATTACCATATACGGTGACTCCATTACCATATACGGTGACCATATACGGTGACTCCCAACTTATCATTCAACAGATCGCTGGACAATACAAAATTTTGAAGCCCAGACTAACAGAATATTACCAGTATACGATGAAATTACTGGAGCAGATTCCTAAGGTGACTTTTTATCAGATTCCTCGGGTAGATAATAC
>NW_018218621.1:0-870 GCF_001263595.1 Phalaenopsis equestris
CCACAGGAAAGATAAATTTATCATCTTTTAACAAAACATCTTCTATAACTTCTTTGGGATAGATAATCGAACTATCAGCTAACTACAAAGTTACAGTTGCAGGTGAAATATCTCCTAAGCCCAACCTTCTAAAAATTCATAACGACATAAGATTAATACTGGCTCCTAAATCACATAAAGCTTTTCCATAAAATCATTTGGCAATAACACAAGGAATTGTAAAACTTACAAGATCTTTAAGTTTTTCAAGAAGCTTTTTCTAAATTTTAGCTCTACACTCTTCACTGAGTGCAATGGTCTCATTATCTACAAACTTCTTTTTTTTATTAAGTATATTCTTCATAAACTTCACATAACTTGGCATTTTTTCCAAAGCGTTAACAAATTGAATGTTTATCGTTAATTTCCTCAAAATTTTAAATAATTTTGAAATTTGATTATCTTTATGTTTCTGCTTCAATCTTTGAGGAAATGGAGATTGTGGTCATTCTACAGTGATTTTAATTCGCTTAATGAGATTTTCTGACTCAAAATGAAAATCTTCACCAGATTTTTTATTTTCCACCTAAACCATTTCTACTTCAACTTCTTGTGGAACTTGATTTTCTAACTCTTTTCCACTTTTTAGTTTAATAGCTTTAATTTGCTTTTTGTTCTGATCTTTAGGATTTACTTCAACATTACTTGGCAATGTTCCTGGAGGTCTATTATTAAATTAAGTGCAGTATTGTTAAGTGCAGTAGCAATATATCTCAATTGATTTTCCATGTTTCTGATAGCAGCTCCTTTACATTGTAATTGACTACCCATCTGCAACATCAATTCTTCCATTAATAACTTTTTCTTCTTACTCTGCAAATTATTAAAACC
>NW_018218621.1:1304-1560 GCF_001263595.1 Phalaenopsis equestris
TTAACGAATATGCTTCATTGAATGTTTTTAACATTAATTATCTACCAGCAATAGCGTCAATTATCGATCTAAGAGATCCAACCAACTCCTTATAAAAAGTTTGAATTATTAACCAATCTGGCAACGCATGGTGTGGACACTTTCAAACTGACAAAAAGATGTGATATAATTTCTAAGCTCATTAGTTTTCTTATGGTGAAAAATATTTAGATAAGAATTTCTGTGATAAATCTCCCCATGTTTTGATAGATCCTGG
>NW_018218622.1:0-545 GCF_001263595.1 Phalaenopsis equestris
CTAGATATTTCCACACTTTAATTGAGATATCATCAAGTTCTACTGATTTTTCCATCCTGATTTTCTTTAAAGCCTCGTCAACCTCTTTTTTACTAATGTGATGGTAAAAATAAAAAAAAAATTATTATTATTAACGATATTAAGATCACTAAGGTCGATCGTATTTTTAGAAACATCATTGAAAAATTAATCAAAATAGCTAACCCACCTATGTTGAATATCTTTCTCTAAAGAAAATACTTTTTATTTTCATCTGTAATACACTTGAATTAAATCTTTACTTTTTTTTCTATCTTATACTATCTAATATATTATATAGATCACTAAAAGCAGAATTTTTAGCATCACAAATTGTTATCTTAGGTTTCCTATAAGCCACCTTATATTTTTCTCAGTTCTCTAAATTTTTACATTTAAACCATTTTTATAACAAAAAATTTTATATTTCAACTTTTCTTGCACATTATTACTCTACCATTTATTTTTATTTATAATTTTTTTTTATTCTATAAGTACATCTTTTGTCACTTGTTTAATTGTGTTTG
>NW_018218623.1:0-1102 GCF_001263595.1 Phalaenopsis equestris
GTAAATGGAGAATCAAAATAAGCTCGGGTGGAGGAAGAGTTTTATACCTTTGCTTTGAGGAGGGAGGCTACGATCAGAGGTGCTCGGCACGTTCGTTGGGGTCCAAGGAGGCTAGGGATTGAGTCGCTTTGGTGTAAAGCCTATATATGATTTTGATCAAGGCCGATTTTGGGTGTTGGTCTAGAGCTATGGTAGAGGCTCTGTGGAAGGGGGGTTTGATGGGGCTTTGGCTTCTTTCACTCTTGTGAAGGTGTGGGCACAAGTAATTAAAGTTTGGTGGGGTGTGGAGGTGTATTAGGGTCTATCCTAGTTTCCAGCAGTGTTTCGAGCTCAAACTTGGGCTCCGACAATGGGAATGGGTGAGGAAAAATGGTTGGAATGCACTGAGGGGATCTTAGGGAAGCTCTGTGTGAAGTTTGGAGAGACCTCTCTAAGGAAATTTCAGCACACCTCCCATGGCTGTGGGAGGAGAGCTTTTATAAAAATGGCCATGGGGTGGCTCTAAGGGCACAAGTTTGGGTGCATTGTGGTGCTTAGGTGGAGGGCAGAGGAGCTCTTCAATTTTTACAACAATTTAATGCAAATATGTTTGGATTTGGGAAAGATATCTTAAGCATGTGCATTTTTGGAAATAAGATCCCTTAATTTGGGGGACCTTTGGTCTATGGATTGATTTAGGTGATTTCATGGTGTTTGTACTGGTCATTAAGTCCAACTAATGGCTGTGGTGGAGTTAATTTGGTGGCGTTAGTGTGGTTAGGCCACATTTACTGCAGGGTCCAAGTGGGTGCAAATGACCAAAAATTGGGTTTGAGTTAGGTTAGCCATGTCAATTGGCCCAATTGATTGTTGCATTTGGTGTACATGATCATAAGGAACAACTTTGGTGAAGGATGTAAATGGTTTTGAGTTCAATTGAAGGGTCAATTTGAAAAAAATTTGAACTTTAATCAATTTTATCATGTTGGGCAAGACTTGGGTCTAACTTGGGTTAGCCTTGGGCTAAGTCCAAATTTATTGTTGTAAATGGTCAATAGGTACCTCATGAAGAGTTTTCAACATGAATTGGATGCCAATTTGGAGGTTAAGGCAATCAATTGGA
>NW_018218623.1:1263-2004 GCF_001263595.1 Phalaenopsis equestris
GGCCAATTGACTAGGCTATGGGTTCAATTTGGTGAGATTAAGTCATATGATCAAAATTGGGATTTTGACCCAAATCAAAATTGGGCTCAAATTATGGACCAATTGAGCTTAGATTTGGTTTAGTTTGGTCATATCAAAAGTGAATTTTAGTTTAGGATTGGAATTAAGGTCAATTGAGATCAAATTGGTTGACATTTGAGTTGGATTTGGGGAAATTTGGGTCTTTAAAGGGCAATTTGGAGATTTTAGTTAAAGATGGTTAAATTGGCCAAATTGGGTCATGGGGTAATTGAGAGAAATGAAATTGGTAATATTTGGGATTTATTAGGATTTTCTAGGAATTTTTGGGATTTTGTGCCCAAGAGGGGCATTTTGGTAATCAGGGGGTGTTTTAGGGGTAAAAGACCAAGATGGATATTTTGGTAGAGTTGAGGTACCAACCATCACCAATAAGCCATGGACCAATGGAAATCCCATTTTGGGTCCTCTACATAAGGGTCTTAGCCAAACCATAACCCTAGGGCTTGTAGGTTTAAGGGACCATCTACATGAGTATCCCAAAAGATCAAGGGATCTAGGCTAGAAATTTGAGTTTAGGATAGTGAGTGATTGTGAGTGTAGATAAGTGTAGTGAGTGCCTTAGCTCCAGAACAACACCCAAGGTCAACCATAAGGTCTAGCAATCCTAAGGGTGACTCATCTTGAGTTTCCCCCACAGTGACCCCACCTACTAAGTACTTA
>NW_018218623.1:2161-3005 GCF_001263595.1 Phalaenopsis equestris
AACAAAAAATGAGGTCAACAAATGGACCCCCAATAGGTGTGGTGTGCTGGGCAAGCACACCGTGCGTATTGGCGTTGACCGATGAGATAAAAAAAACCAATACAAACTCCTAAGTCAACAGACCCAGAAGTATGCATATAGTTGTGTGTGCAATTTGTTTTTGCCAGGGAATTAACAGGTGATTTTCTAGTTGAGATTAAGGAGTAGAGACTCTCGCTGGGGATCGAAGAGTGAATTTTGAATTATGAAATTTCAGGTATTTATAAAGGATGGAATCAGTATGTAAGTGTTGAACCCTAGGTGGGAATTGAAATTTGGGTATCAATCCCGAAAGAATGAATCAGATGCCATAATCCATTTAAGGTGGTCTTAAAACCGATTTCAAAAGATGAGAATAGGATGTCTTGAATTAATCGAAGGTCTTATTCCCTCAACCTCAAGAATATCGTTGAATTTGATTCGAAAGATTGCGATAGGAGGGGTTCCTAAAGCAATGCAGAATCAGATAAAAAATCCTTAAGCTCTAGTATATCGTAGGATTTGATTTGAAAGATTGCGATAGGAGGGACTCCTAAAACAGCGCGGTATCGGCTGTAAAATCCTCAACCTCTAGATTTGATTTGAAAGATTGGCAATGCGGAATCGGATGTAAATTCTTCAACCTCTAGAATTGATTTGAAATATTGCAATAGAATGAAAACCTAAAGCAATGCGGAATCAGATGTAGATTCCTTAACCTCTAGAATTTAAATTGAAAGATTTCAATATGATGAGAACCTAAAGCAACGCGAAATCGGATGTAGAATCCTCAACCTATAGAATTTGATTTGAAAGATTGCAATAG
>NW_018218623.1:3437-5053 GCF_001263595.1 Phalaenopsis equestris
CGAATTCGTGGGAAACTAGTAGAATTTATGAAGATTGACATTGGTGAGGAAAAATTGTGAAATTTTGTGAGATTTTGTGCAGAATGTGAAATTCCGCGGGGATATGAAGAAAACTGGTGCAGACCAAGGTAGTTGCGCTACGCAAGAAAAGAGTAAGAAACCTCATACTCGAGAAATTCATCATTTTCTTTTCTTTTTGTTAGGATTTGGACCCAGTTTTAGACAAACAAGACATCTTAGCTTCGAAGAATGAGTCTTTGTCTCTGAAATATTGCAAGGCACAGTAATCCTTGAAGTATCGTCCACTGACAAATGACAAGTGTAGAAAATAGTCCATCCTTAAGGTACCATCAGAACTATATTCCTTCAAGTAAACATAAAAGATGCTTTATTTCTACGGATACCTTGGCTGAAGAGGCCACAAGTTTGTAGCTTCGTTCATAGTTGTCATCATTTGATTTGTTACAGATTCTGTAAAGGTTGTTGAAGTTGTCTTTGAGAAATCTTTCTAACGTTCTTTGAGTTGAAGTTGTAGTTGTATTTGCTGGACACTGAAGGATATGACTTCAGGTTGAATTTCTATTCATTGCTAATATCATCGTCATTTCTTTAATTCTTTCTATCTGAGCCTAAGTAAATTTTAGAGTTTTTGTTGTGTGATCAAAACATTTTTCATTTTCCAAAGATATTTCTGAGTCAATTTATAATCAACCAAAACACATAAGATCGTTGAACTCTTTCTTGAATATAATATCAGAAGAATTTTTTTTAAGAGAGCACTTTAAGTTTCATTAATCAGGGAAAACTCGGACAACAATTTTTGATTATACGTCCACCTCAAGCTTCTTCTCAAGGAGACTGTTCTTTTGCTTTGATTTTTTTTTCCATATTTTGTTGAGAATTACTATATCTGGTAGAGCATGATTTAATATATCTAGTGGAACATATTTCTTTTAAAGATTTTGACTGTCCAAATTCCCCTAAATAATAATCCTAAAATGTTTCTTAAGTCAAATTCTGGGATAATAACTCGTTTGAAAGTCAGGACCCAGTCACGTGATAGGAAATTAAAAGGCTCGTAATATTCCGAGTCAATTACTTGTATTTCAACCACACTATCTTATTTTGAAATCAACTTAGGACCCAGTCTGAATTCTTTGAAGTGGATGACTCAGATAATAGGGAATTAATTTCATTCTCCCCTGAAGTCATAGTCTTATCGAAACATCCAAATTTTCCTTCGAGGAGATCAATTTTTCTTTTTTTAAATTGCACAATCTTGAACAACAACAAACCCTTTTCTTTCATTAATTACGATGGGAGGGATGGGATAGACTAACATTGATCATGCTAATTTCTCATTTAAACAAAAATAGTAATACAATAGTAGCCAAGAGGCATTTCATTCGTTGGCAGTTGCATAGGAATGGGTTGGAACAAACAAATCTACCGAAATCATATTGATTGAACTTCTTTCAGGTTTCTTTCAAATATTCTTTCGGGATTGTTACGTCTCCATTCTTGAACTTCTCCTCAAGCAAGTCTTTGAAACTGCAACACTCTTCTAAGGTGTGTCCAATGAACCTGTGGTATGGGCAATATCTCGGGTGCCCTTT
>NW_018218623.1:5091-6170 GCF_001263595.1 Phalaenopsis equestris
TATGAAATTCAAATAGACGATGGAACATCATTTTCGTTGCTTCATCTTTAAAAGAGTATATCCCATTTTATCGAGTGTTCATGATTGGAACTTGTCTTTCGTATGTCTGGTAAGGTCTCTGTTGAGATGATTGCTGAATATTCTAACGAGGATGTTTGAAGGTTTGTTGTCATTGTTCTGTTTGTATTTGCGATTGTCGTTTTCCTCTTCTAACCACATCAACTGTCCCAGATTTCTTCTCGAATATATTGGTTATCATGAACTTCTCTTCTATCTCGTGAGAATCCATATACTTGATTTCTTCTTGTAGATTGTTAGCATTGTTAAGTAGTTTTTTGAAGGATTTGATGGTGAGCCCCTTAAGCATGAAAGCTACTGGCCCATGAATGCTCTTAAGTAGAATCTCAATCGCATGATGTTCCTGTAGCTGAGGTTCGCAGTTCAAGCTAAGATTTCTCCACCTCAAAATATAATCTACTAGAGTCTCGTTAGGCTTTTGTTTTTCTACCATGAGATCTCTAATAGAAATATGATGCTGTACTCTGGCAAATCTTTTTACAAATAATAGTTCTAACTCATCGAATGTCTTGACCGATCCATGGAGCAACTCAGCATACCAATCGAAAGCAACTCCTAACAGGTTGCTGACGAACAGTTGACAGAGTAAAGCTTCATTGTTTCTTGTATTGCCACAACTGGCTCGGAACTGTGCTATGTGCTGTCTGGGATTTCCTGTCCCGTCAAATAGCTTAAAGTTCGGTGACACAAAACCCTTGGGGTAGGGTATGGCATCAAACTCCTCTGGGTAAGGTCTACCCTTTAAAGTCAATGCACCGCCCTTAGACTGGGTTAAGGCCTCTCGAACTTGTTCAACCATTTGTTTAAATTCATTTTCTCGTATGAAGTTTTGGACATAGTATTTCTTCAGTTGTTCATCAGAGGTGAATTCTTTTCTTTCATTTGTAACATGAATGATTTCTGGTTGGTTCTTTTCTGGAAGCGTCATATGCGGTGATTGTGACTGTCTTTGCATTGTAATCACGGTGGTCGTCAATTCTTCGATTTTTTTCTTTTCAAGA